>NC_031951.1:2113165-2127470 GCF_000303195.2 Fusarium pseudograminearum CS3096
TGGGCTGGACTGGGCTGGACTGGGCTGCGGCTGGCAACAAAGTTGCGGTATGAACCGGAGGCACCAACAGCATGATCTTTCCCGTTGTCTTTTCTATGTCTCAAAGGTATGACTGTATTGAAACATCCCGAACCTTGGTTGGCGTAGGGTTGTCTCAGTCAAAAAGATTGAACAAATATTGGTGTGGTGGATGACAGGCACTAGCTATGGATCGAGTAACCCCGCAACCGTGAATGACAAACGGTAGGGATCATGGAAAGCTTCGTGGAGTTGATCTCGACAGAAGGAAGGACAGTGAGGGGAAATGCTACATGTCCATTCGATGAAACTTGTAAACTCGGTGAGCCAGGTGCGTGTAACCATCCGTCTAGTCTGGGTACAAGTGATGTTTGTACCTCTTGTATCTGGGCAGAGAGAGAGTGTGAGACCGTTTCCTGTCTGCCCTGTGGTTTAGTGACATGGATATTACACTTGTTTGTTAATTCCTTGCATCTAGTATCCTTGCATGCATGCATACAGATATGATGATGTTTGTTCTTGAAGACACGCCTCCTCCTCTTTCTCCTCTGCTGCCTTACCCTGTTCTGCTCTGCCTTGCATATGACTCTTTTGACACTGCCACCGGTATAACGGCACACGCACGATGTGAGATATACGCAATTCTTGATCAATATCATCACCTGTATGTAAGACCCTCCGGGTTTATCAACTTACATACATGGCCTACGTGGGTATCTTCTTACCGTATCGGCCCCCCTCTTTTTTGTTGACCTATTACCTCTCGACCGGGAATCACGTTGACTGTCGTGGCATCATACAGAGACGCTTACAGACATGCTCATGCATCTAAGTGCTGCAGTCCGTTATCACGGTATCTCACGCATCGCTTCCCTTTCCCCATAGGGAGGATCTGCTGCTGCCATACCAGGGCCTTGGGTACACATGAACATGCCGGAACAAGGTCTCTTTCGATATCTGGGGTTTTGTGCGTCTCAGGCTTCATCGATCCCATGGCTGTGGCAGGCATGACACCAACTGTGCTGCTGTGCCACTGACTACTTTCTGGTATATGGCATAGTGCGTTGCAGTGTAGGATGTAGAGTTGATTCAGGCAGACAGACACAGTTGTTGTGTTACGACTGCCTGCTTACGCCTTGTTTTGTTTTACCTTATCATGATTGCTAGATTACCTACCTAGGTAGGTTGAGGTTGAGGTTGTTGAGCTTCCCCTCATCCGTTCGGCCCCTCAATATAGCTCATTACTTAATTTAGCATGACAAGATACGCTGGATGATGACTTTGCGTGTTAGCCATTCGTTATAAGCATCAATTGAGTTCAGAGCCAATGACGACGATGCAAAGTTATTAAGTCCGTCGTTGCAGACTCCATCGTTGGGTTCCAAGATATTCCCACAGTTTGCTGCAGCTCGCAGTTTAGCGTCCAGGAGGATTCGCCAACACAGCATATCTAGGAAATAACCAGAGAGAGGTGCATGAACTTGAACGGGCTGTTGCTTGCGAATGACATCTCGTGACTCCCTCTTGCAGACTCTAGTTGGACCTAAAAGGATCAACCTAATCTAAGATCCCCCCTTCCTTGGCCGTTATTAGTGGCCGCTCATTAGCTCTTGACCACCTCAACCACCAACCACATCAACGACGTGTCTCGCATTAATCTTCATTCCCGCATATGCATACATATAAGTTGCAGGGAAATAGTTGACCGCTTATTCCTAAACTCTCAAATCATCACACATAGTTTAGCCGACCCGAGGAGAATGACGCTGACTTGACCTTGACCGAGAAGCATATCCAAGACATTCCGAGGCTATACCTTGCGCTTACGATGGATATAGTCTCCACTCGTCGTTGAGGGCCAAGAATATTAATCAGTCGATTTGACTGTGATAGGAGGTACAGTAGTTCGACACTAGTTCATCACATCTGTGTTATCGTCAGTCATCATCTGTTCATGTCCAGCATGATAGTCAAGGGTTCGACGGCATGGACCCTCTCTCTACTCGTAAAACCCTCCCCTCCTCTTACACGAGAGACCCCACGATCTGCAACGCATCGAGTTACATCCGTTTACTGTAGACGTCCTGTCATTTCTCCACAGCAACGCAAGGACGCATCTCTCTCCAATTCCCGTATCGATCACCGTGTTTCTCAAACATGTCCTTGAGCAGAATCCCATCCGCTCTGGATCCTCTAACCCTCCAACCCTCGACCCTGAACAACAGCCACCTGACAAAATGTCGCAGGACGTCGATCGACGCATATCTAGGACCCGCAGCGGGCCGATCTGATACAGAGTCGCTAGCAATTTCCCCTGCCTTCCTGTGCTGTCTCTCGCAGAGCTCAAAGCTCCCTGTAATCTATCGCGATCAATCCTCCTCCAAGGCGCAGGCTTCAGTCGACACTGCTCGCACAGATGCAACTGCAGAACCAACTGGCACGCACAGCCCATCATCAGCTGAATGTCGATCATGATATAATAATCCACCAACACAAGTCTTGGGATGTCATAAGCATGGGCAGTATCGGAACATACAGGCGTCTCCTATGTGGATAACCCAACTGGGTAATACGGAGCATGGCATGCAAGATGACGATTGGAGAAACCTTCGCCGAATATCTGTAAAGCACTGGTACAACAGCGCACAATGCACAAAAAGATGCATCAAGAACCCCAGCCGTGCTCGCTGCGGCCTGTAAGTATTGTAGTCAAATGTATGTACTTCTTGTGCCCTGCCATACACAGTACGACAACAACAGAAACACATCTATGCATCCGTAGTAGAATTTGGCAAGTTGCGCAAAGAGTCCCCTGCAATGCGACATATATAGTATCGCCCAAAGCCATAGGGCCGCAGGGAAGGCTGCCAGGTCACGCTGAACAACCA
Organism: Fusarium pseudograminearum CS3096; assembly: GCF_000303195.2. Classification (NCBI taxonomy): domain Eukaryota; kingdom Fungi; phylum Ascomycota; class Sordariomycetes; order Hypocreales; family Nectriaceae; genus Fusarium; species Fusarium pseudograminearum. The sequence goes on from NC_031951.1 coordinate 2,116,072, forward strand.
AGACTTATCAATGTGTCACCAGTCGCGGCGCAGGACTGCGAACCGAATCCTTCAAGCCAGGGATATATCTCGGTAGACCAAGTCGAGGTTGAGATAAAGAACCCCCAAATGGCAGAACCAGGCCTAGCCCGTGTTGGTCTTGGACTCCGGAGACTGGTCGTCTACTGCGGCTGCAGATAGGTATGTTTGTGGATGCATGCCAAGATGGAAATACCTTGATCCAGTCACCAACATGGAGATAGCTGCATGTTTGACGAGCACCTCATTAGAATATGCACCTCATGGCCCTGTTCAAAAGGGACCGTGCCCCCTGCGATGGTAACCCTGCGAATCATCACCACGCGCAAGGGTCTCTGGGTGTCGCTTCTGGGCAGGAATTCATAATAACCTGCAGAATAGTGGTGAGCCAAGAATACGACAGCCAGGGCATGGAAACAGGCTGAGCACATTATCACTTGTACCTAGATTATATGCCTGCGATATGTAGCAAGTTGAGGCGCTTGTTTTAGAATGTGAGCCCACTATGTATGAATAACCGGTTGAGTGGTTGAACAAGTCGTTTCGCGGGGAAAACACAACACCTCGTTTCATGGTGTAAGCGGAAAAACTCGCATGTCTCACAATAATAAGCCCGCTCGCTCTCGCTTCAAGGGAGTTGAGTGTGTTGCAATAGGCACCGATAATAATCGGAAATATCGGCCAACACGGATAGCCTCAAACAAAGCAAAAAAAAAAAATGACAAAGGAGTCCCGTCGCTCTGGACGCGTTTGCAGTTGGGTTACATCGCTAGATCGATTAGAGGTTGCCCTCCCAGACTCCTACCAGGAAGGATGCGCCACGTGAGATTGTTTGTTCCAATCAAGAGGCGGGCTCGATGATGGGCTTTGACGGTCAAGTCAGCCTACATACATGCAGGCATCGTCGCTGCAGCAGGCCTAGCATTTACCACCTAAAAATATCAGCATCGGCCTCACATCATTTCCCTAAGGGGTCGGACATTGGCAGTTTGCGCGATGACAAGGCATCCCCAGGTTAATCCATGTACGGCTGGCTGATAACAATGGTCCAGGCCAGATTCCTCGGAGGCTGGACTGTCGAGGGCGAGCCGTCTCAGCAGAGCAGAGAAGAAGAACGAGGCTATGGTAATACTTGATGGCAACATCGTGTTGCGCGGCTCAGCCCAGCCAAGACAAATCTCGAGTGATGATTGATTATCATCGATCGATTGCTTCGTGGTAGTATCATGTTTCAGGGCAGAGCATGGGACAACTCGGAACTCTTTAATGCCCAATCAAACATGGGCAATCAGGTTTTGCCCAGGAAATTCCCCATCCATGCACCTACAATCAGAGCACAAACATACGTGTAATTCGGATTCTCGGAACGGGGGCTTCGTATGAAGCTGACGACGTGAGACTGAGACACACGCTCAACGTAAGCAGGTACCGTAAGGCATTATACCCGTAGAACCTGTAGCACCGCAAGTAGCGTAGTAGGTACTACTGAGGTAAGGGTGCAGTATCTGTTTGTATGTCCGTCAGAATGATGGACACGAACTGGGATCGACAGGGGAGCGCCACACTGCACTGCGCCATCGTCATACACATTGACATCCCCTGGATTTCCACGTGGAGGACCCGAGGGCCCCTGTTAAACTTGTGGCTTGATAGGCCCGCCCAAGCTGAAAAGGCACTGTGTTGTCAAAGCAAAGTCCGTACCTCAAAATCGGGCCCCAAAAGTCCACAGGTGGCGCACCTCTATTGAGTTCTGTGGCTGGCGGCTGAACTTCTAGAGCCAACCACTGCACTCAATGATAAATGCTTCTGTTGTGCTTTGACCTTTTCCAAGGACTCTTTGTCTTGAATGATCTCGTCAGCATATAGTGTTTACTTGTTTAGCCGAAAGCTCAATTGCTTGCTCGCTGCCCGAAGCTGAATTGAGACAATGCAAACTCTGAAAGCCTGCTATTTGGCTCTGTTGTAGAATGAATATCCCCATTTGTCTAGAATCCGAGAGATTGGTTTGACTTCAAGTAGTCAAGGCACGGGCCAGTCATTAGTATCGAGTCTTTACCTACGGCACTTGACATGACTTGACCTCAAAAGTCAAACATCACTGACGACGTGAAAGGAGGCCGAACCACTTAACTCCGTGCCTCTTCGGCATTATTGTTGATGGTTACAGGTTTCCCAGCTGCCGATGACACGGTAGAGGCGTCAAAGAACGGAAAACAGTCTTGCCAAGGTTATTCTAAAGTCCGACCGCCTGGATGAGTTCAACGGTTTGTGGGAGAGGTGAGAACCTAGCAAGAGGATACTAAGCTTGGCTTGACCGACCTAAACCACATCTGTAGCCGAGGCACGGCGTCTCCGTGATACAGGTACACAGCACCACCATGCTTCACGGTGAATGGTCGGTAAATCCAAAACACGCTTGAGACGGGTTGCGGTGATCACATATCCCTGTTCAGAAGTGGCCAATTGGTTCTGAAAGGGGGGGCGGCCGCTCTCATCTCGGCAAACCTGGCAGCCTGGTCTGGCTTGGACTGTAGCCTGATTACCGCTGGCTTGGTACCAGTAGAACGGAACAGACACCAAACACATACGGATACGTGCCTGTCTTTGGAGTCGTTCGGACTAAACTGCCGAGAATGGATGAATACACGTCCTTGCTGCGTCAGGGTAGCACCAAAGGAAGTCCTCATGATTGATCGCTGCAGGCATTCTTCTGACACTGTAGTGTTATTCAAAAGCAAGGTCAGACAGATACGAAGCTGAAACCCATTGGTCAACATGTCTCGATTGTCAATCATCAATCACCATCGAGGGATCACTGGATCAGTAAGCGGCCGGGTTCACACTCCGATAACAATTTGCCTCTTCGAGGTTTTGATCTGATCTTCACCTTATTCAGTGTTCGAATGAAAGGGCGGAATTGGTTGCGCAAGACAAAGAACGATAGCTGTAAAGATCAACAATCTCAAAACAACGGCGTTCCGCTTTCCATCAGGCGGTCGGCCTCGTGTCTCCATTATGTTTTCAGTCAAAATTTGCCACCATTCCCACTCGTCTAGGAATTACCTTGAAGTCGGTGAAGGTTATAATGAAGCAAACCCAATTTCTGTCAGAAACCCGGCGGTCTGGAACGGGAGTATGGGGGGGCTTCATCTCAGGAAACCCCAGATTAAAAAGGAAATACGGTACGGAGACCTGCTACGTGGTACTATGGCAACACCATCATCCAATAGCGCCAGGCGGGATAATAAAGCTGGAGTGGACTAAGATGGAAAGGAGGCAAAAAAAAGAAAGGAAAATCTTGATGTTCGACTTTGGTGCGACACGCCCACCCCTCGTTTCATCTTTTTTTGTGGTTTTGTGGTTTTGGATCGTCATCGTTCAAAGACAAATCGCCCGTCGTGAGATGGGATGAAACTCGAGTGCCATAGTGTCTCCAGCCTCGTCACCTCTCCCACCTATAACCCGCTGTAACTGTACTGCCGACCGCCTATAATAACTTCAAACTTCAGCGCCCAGTGCCTCTAACGGCCGTTGGAACCGGGCGCATGTCTGCCGTTAGTGCCGAGTTTGCCACCACCCGTTGTTTTTAGTCAGGGGCACAAAGCTAAAAACAGTTTCTTTCAAAAGGCAAAACTGATAATTAACAGATATTAGATTGTGTCCAAAGGGGGCTTGCATTGCATATAGTAATCCCACGTTTCCAGTTATTGAGGCTGAAAAAGTGCTTCTGTGGAGAAGTTATTGTTCCAAGGGATGAATAGTTCAAACTGTGGTCAATGCAGGGTCCAAGGATTTAATTTCCCAACAGAAGCATGACATAGGAGAAGGCCTCACCGATATGGAGGACCTACGCATAATGGATCAGTCATCAAGACAAGACGAGACGAGACGGCACAGAGAGCAAGACAAGGCTGGCTGGCTTGCGGCGGTCTATTGGATCTATCGAAAAGGGGCACGTGCCCAATGCATTTTTTTCTTCTTCTTCAGTCGGTCATGATTTCAAAGAATAAAAATATGCAAAATTGCAGGGGCTTTGATTTCGCGCCAGCTCAGAACAAAGAAATGGAGAACCACAATTGGAGACACACCCCCAAATCTCAGCATGGACCAGCCTGGAATAGAAGAGATCCATATTCAATGGTCCATTATTACCTGCTACCTGCTACTCAGACAACATGTACCGACCGACCGACCGAGCTACCGACCTGACCGTTGGACAACTGTATCAATGGATACAGTTTCGGTTCTGGCCAAGAAGAAACAAGACGCCCAAGCCGTAAGCTGGGCCGTGTAACAGTAGATGCCCAAACATGCTCTCATTGACGGGATGTCGTGCATGACATGATACTGGATTTGCTGTCCTGTCCAAGTGGGAATCTTTTTTTTTTTGTTTCTGACACAAGCAATCATAGACCGCTTATACAAGAGGACCCGGTAGATGGGGACGATGTTATGCAATGCAAGGCTAACTATCACATTACCTACAGACCGCAAAATGATGCAATGCAATGCATTACGAGCGTCTAAACGGACAACACATCAAAAAGACCTGAGACAAAGGGTCTCTCTCGTTTAGCAGATGCCTGTCGCGGTATTAGTTAGCAGTCCGTCGCACACGAGTATGTCGTCGCATCGGAGCTTGGTCAAAAGAAGAACGACCCAAACTGGCGGTAAGATAATACAACACGGCATCAGGCCGAGGTGGTAAACATTTCCAGCCACTGAGAAGTCAAGCATTTCAGTAGAAGGAAATAAACGTGCCTCGTCGGTTGCGCTACTACCATGTCGTGCTGTATCTGTGCTGCTCCATGAATAAGTCAAGTCCGAGCTTGGCTCTAGAAGAAAATCCCGACCTTCGATTCCTTCCAAAAAGAACATTCTGCGAGATCCGGGCTCTTTGTCGGTGTGTTAGGTTACGTAGCTACGGCATGTTAGTTATCGTGGTGGACTCTGTGGATGGTGGTCAATCCTCATTTTCGGTAATCGCGAGTATCCATGCGTCAGCCTCGGCCATATATTGACGCCTCAATTTTGCGTTTTGTGGACGTCTATAATTTCCTAGAGAACCATCCTGATCCCAGTCATGGAAGCTTCATAGAACAATTTTTCTTCTCACTAGTCACATGTTACAACAAGCAACAACCCGGACCAGGCGTTCGATTAAGCTCGGAAGATTCGGGGTCCTCTTAGAAGGCATCACGGACCAACGCATGAATCATTACTGTGGCCCTTTCCTCTCTTCTGTTGTCTTGCCTAGCCTTTCTCTGTGATCTTCTCAAGACGAAACCAGCAAAGCGGAGATGTTGGGATTGCGACATGTCGATGAAGACCCCTATGACTTCATAACAATCCCGCCAATTGATGATCTCGACCGTGTTCGAAGTGATAGTGACCCAAGCGCTCGCTTCGGGCGCACAGTCACAACTGCGGTGAGATGAGGTCTTTTTTTCTTCTTCTTTCTCTCCCTTTGTGCATGCATACAGGCGTGCACTTAACAAGATGAGTGAAGCGAAGATCTACTAAACTATGCAACTTGGAGGGGTTTGGCCCAGACAAAGAACAAAGTGGAGGTTTCATTTCATTAAGAGCATGCATGGTACCACAGAATACGAATAAGCAGTGCGGCGGAGGGCGGAAATAGACAGAATACGGTGACTTGTTCGTACACCGTTAATTTAATGCTGACCCGCCAAGGAACGATCTGACGAGTTGGTGATTGCAACGTCGCTAGTAGGCATCAGACATCTCCATCTTTCACAGGCTTCTGCTCTTTTTTTCTTGTCGTTGTTTTTTTGACGTGTGAGTCATCCCGAACTAGACCCCGGATGCATGCACATGCTGAACAGATAATAGTATTGGGGGTTGGGTTTGGGGAATGACCGTTGGCAAATGCAGGGATACTGATCCAATACATCGTCACCTGCGAACCATTAGTATCAGACCCTGGTTCGACATACTGTTGTATCGTATCTCATCGTATCGCATACTACGTAGTATACATGCTACATTACAATGACGAATTGTGAATCGAATGTAGGGCTGCAGCGAGCACATTTCTCCGAACTCAATATAGACAGGAAAAATAATAAAATTAATTGTACTACGTATTGGTTAAAGAGGCGGAGGCACTGTAAATCGCCACACCATATCGATGTTTTCAATATGCCGGATCTATGAAGCTTACAAAAACGGCAACGCTATTGCTATTCTGGTCTTCTTCTCCGTGGACCCGAGGAGACTCGTAAAGCCAAATCTCAAACGAGTCAACTGTGTCGTGTCGTATGTTAAACTAGCCACGAGTTTAATCAAGCCCAGGCACGCGAATAGTGGTGCCGTCCTGATTATCTGACCATATCCCGTTGTTTACAGTTCGACGCTTCAACTGTCAAGGAAATAATCAGAAGCACTGGAATGAACGGGACACGTCTACCGAAGGCGGCCCGTGTGTCTCACAGTTGAACCAATCAACACAGAAGCTTCATATCACTGTTTAAGGTTTCCTGTGGTGCAAGTTCAGTGGCTTTTTTGCTTATATTGCTGCTAATCAAGAAAGAGAAGGAGAAGAGGCCCAAAGAGCGGCTCATTGAGCGGGAGTTGATAGTAAGAAAGTTATTTTAGGGTCGCTCTACCGGGCAGAGGTAACCTGAAACGAATACGTGTATTGATTAATTGATACATACCTGCCTACTAATTCTCTAGTGCTCTACTGTAGTCGGTAGTCGGCGATTACGCTCCGTGCGCTCGTTTAATATTGATCAGGTACTGAATTGCCGGTGACCAAAAATGACGAATAAATTACCCTACATTGACTTCGCCGCATTTATTTGCACGAAACAGCTCAGCCAAGACAAACAAACACGTGTTGTCACAGGCCAGGATTTGAATATAGTATTTTCTGTCGTATCCGAGGTTTCTTGTAGCAAGCACGGAGATCACTCATCTGTATCGGAAATGTATCGGAATTGATTCAACTAACAACTGATCACGAGACGTAAACAACAGCATGCAACGAATTGAACTGATACAGAGTCAAACAGCAATAAACTACTACTGCACCACACTAGGTAGACTATCCCCCACAGTTGAAATAAGAGCTGGAAGTCTAGGCTCGTCAAACCGAAAAGCAGTCCTTTTTTGGCGCCCAACCATGCAGCTGAGCCCCATATAGTCTATGCATATGCAGATGTAGATGCGTAGAGATTATCGGTCAGTGATTTTTAGTTCTTAGTTGCTGTGGACACACGATGCTTGCTTCTTTCCAGCGGTCAAGACAAATCATCAGTATCCATCCAGATGGATGGGGAGGCCTGCATGGCACGGCTCAGCCCTAATCTACGTAGTATTGATTGTTTGTTGGGCGTAGGTGTAAGCTGACACAAATTGCTATTTCGAAATTGGACCCATTTGTGCGAACTAGTTATGAACCGCTTTGCGGATAGCGGTGACAGAAAAAATCAAACACATTCGCCTCCCCCTGGCTGCTCGACTCAATTGAGCTCACAAGTGTAAAACGGAACGGGATGGGATGGGCAGACCGGGGGTGGGTGGGAGGAACTGTGACAGGTCCCAGGTTCAGGCTCTTGGACCACCCGAAATTGGACGTCATTCAAATCCTCAGCGTCGAGAACCCTCTCCACCTGGAGAAGGAGGGAGCGGAGCCTAGTGAGAGAAAAGGGAAAGCAATCTTGTGTGGACAGGGATGAGCTCTTCTACGAAAGCTTCCATGCGACGTTCCATGCCAGGATTACTGTGTATGCAGTGGGACACCAACAAATGTGAAAGAAGGAAGTCATGTTCTTGGTTCGCCTAGCTCTGTCACCTTCACCTTCGCTCTCCAGTTTCGCTTGTTTCACACTCTTTTTGGCTGGTTTAGCTGGTCTCTTGGCTGACGAGGATCAGTAGCCGTCTAAGCCGGCCAACCAAGAATTCACTGAGGATGTCCCGAAAATTTCCTGTTTCGGTATAAAAATATAGCGTATTAACTCTGTGTGTGTGTGTCTGCCATGGACAAAGAGATCAAACGGCTCGGTTACCGGACTGGATGGAATGAATCAGTCAGTTCTGGTTCGAGAAAGAATTTTCCCACCTAGTTCAGCGGGTTGAACGGATAGTCCAAGTTAAAAAGTTGGTTATGTTTTTTTGGTGTGCCTCTACGGCAGACGCCGCCATGTTACCAGACTGGCACTGGCCTAAAAGTAGGTACCGAGAGTTACAGTATAGCACGGTATATGAACTCGTGGCTTATTAGACATATCAGAAAGAACCCCCAAACTGCTAGGTAGGCATGAACATAACTGCAGAAGCAGCTGCATCAAGAAGAACGGAGATGGAATCTATGTACAGCCTGTTTGTCTTTGTCTTGCTGTACTGCATTGGCAACCTGCCAGGTAGTCTAGGCAGGCAGGCCAGCTGACCTCTTCGAGATCCAATAAGAGGCTGAAGATGCGTGGCACCAAGTAGCAAGTCGTCATAATGGCATTTACAAAGTCCCCCGGTTGTTGCTTTTTTGGGGTCGACCGGCATTCAAAAAGTCCAATTGGCGTGTCGTATAGGAAGATATGCTGCGCTTTACTGCGCTGTGCTTTGCTTTGCTTTGCTTTGCTGTACAGACTAACAAAGTAAACTAATTGATGCACATTTGCCTTCTGCAGCAGGCAGTAAGTTATCGGTGAAGAAACAGTGAGTGTGAGTCAAATTATGACCCAGCATATTGCATTGTGCTACTGTATGAAAGGGGATACTCATGTAATTACGGAGTTAATGAGGGTTAACCACCGTCTGTTTTGTACCTAATTATGAGTTGCGCAATATTAATTAATTAATTAATCACTGGTGGGTGGATTCTAATGAAATGCAGTGCACTGCTGCGCTGTGCTGTGCTGGGCGCTGAGTTGTGCGACAGGGGGCGGCGGTCTTGGTCTTGGCCGCCTTGGTCTAGGTGATCTGAGGTGAAAGAGACGGAAAAGGGTCAGATTCTATCCATGCTCTGCTATGTTATGCTATTATCGTGTTTCATCCATTCAATTTCCCTCTTGTTCTATTTCTATTCTCGTATGCATTATTCACTAATCCCCGCTCCTGTCACAGTAGGTTCGGCTTAGTTCCAGCTCACTACAGTCCAAGACGAGACGAAATAATAGGAGGTGTATCATGTTTATCGTCCTGCTCTCTATTGAGTCTCTTACACCGCATCAGATAGAATGGAAAAAATATAAATGGAGTCAATTGATTGATTCATCGCTTGAAAGAATGGGGTCTTGCTTCAGGTTGGCAGGCTCAGTCGAGGTACCTGGGGTCAAAGTACCTTCCTTTGACTGACGTATCTACCATTTCATCCTCGTACGAGTAAAGGAAGGAAGACCTTTTCTTAGCCTGCTAGACCTGCCCTGGCTTAGCCCAGCCTGAGCCCCCCCACCCTCACCTTCACCTCCCTCCAGGTCTCCTTCAGCGTGGCATGGTGGGTGTGTGTCCTGAGAAGCGGGGCGCTCATCATCTCCTGGAGGGCTGAGGGCGTGTCCTCACTCCCCTTGTGTCCAAGACACCCCCTGTATCCAGAAGTGGTGCCCTGTGTCTTGCGCCCTGGCTGCCCTGGCTGGGCTGCTTCACTTCAGATTACCTACCTTTTGGCTTTGACTAGGTGAGAGAGCTGGGCTGGAGGCACAAACACCACGGAATACAAAAAGGGCAGCGACCTCCCTCTTCCCCACGACCAAAAAGATCACTCTCACCATCGACTCATTAAGAATCTATCAAGGCAATCACTCTCGCCTCTAACTCTTAGCTCTTCTCTTACAAACTCGAGCACTTACACATAACAACCACTACTACTCTACTACTACTATTACTTGATCGATACTTTCGACTCAAAACAATCATCTACATACAACCGAGCTACTAGTCTTCGGTTATCTCAACAACACCTTCAACTCCAACAAACAAACAAACAACAACCAAGATGCCTGCTCAACGACCTTCGCAGCTTCCTCCTTGCCCCGGCCCTCCTCCCAGCCGCCCTCTTCCTCCTCTGCCCAAGCGAGGTTAAACAATCAAGAGTAAAGCAGATTGAACGCTTTCGACGGCAAACCAACATGACATAACATCATCATCATCACTACCTACTATCTACCATGCTTTCTTGGCTTCAGTTACACAACACCAAGAAAAAGCAACATGGTTCGACCGGCTCTTGCTGGCCAGCGCAACACAACGCGCCGCATATGCACATGCGAACTCCCAACTCGGACCCTTCATGCACCTAATTAATCAACATGATACTGGTTCTTGAGCTGCAAGTCAACCACACCTCGACCGGTTCAGCCGTCGGTCGAATCAACCAACCTGCTTACACCGGATTTCTGTCCACATCAACCAACCAACCTTGTCCCTTATGGCTGGACCGACCGGACTCTTCAACTTCACTTCTACCGCGTGCGCCTTTCGCAAACAGCGCATCACCGTTACAATACCCTCTTACAACTATCTAATAACTTTTTTTTTTGAACCAACTTCTCTACACTTCGTTCATATCAAACTATTTGGGAGGAATCGCACTTTTTTGTTCCACGGTCTTTCAGGAACTGTATCAATAGACAGGGCATTATCACGGCGTCTCAACAACATACACCGCATTCTACTGCGCGCAGTGTTTTGGACTTTTTATTGCTTTACGATGAACATGTCGGGTTGGGAACATAGAATTATCATTTGGGAAATGGGATGGCTTATTTACCACCCTCAAACCCTCAGGAGCAAATGGGAATCATGTCCACTGATCACTCAGTGTTGACGGGAATGGAACGAGATACCATGTTTTTATTACAACTACAATACCACACATGCAATGCAATACAATGCAATGCAATGCAATGAACTCTACCTCAAAAGAAGCAATTATTCCATACTATCTGTGACTTTGAATCTGTTATCCCGTCTCTCCTTTCCTTTTTTTGCGAAATCCCCTTGCCCTGACTGACAGTTACTATTAGCTACTTAGTTACTTTTACTGTCCTTGGCAGTCGGATGGACCCTCGTTAGCAAACAACGCCTGGTTAGGAATTGGAAGCGAAAGCGAAATGTCCCATTCTTGATTATCGCGTTACGGCACTCAAAATTACCATTAGCCCCTGTTCACAAAAAAAAATAGCGCCTCGTGATCGCTACTTTATCCTTGCTCAGTCAGATCCCTTGCATGTCATGTACTGCCTTTTTGTCATGGCCTTGGTCATAGGCGATAATTAATCAGTTAATAACACCGTACGGTACTCGGCTTCATTCCCTCCGTCGCCCTTTGAACCGCCTGCGCCGCCGGTTTGCAGCGTCGATCAGAACAGCTGATGCTCGCCTCAACGACAACTGAAACTCGCAGCCCCCCCCCCCCCTTT
>NC_031951.1:2127570-2262811 GCF_000303195.2 Fusarium pseudograminearum CS3096
CCCCCCCCTTTTACAAGGGCTTTCAAGATGCAATATTGCACTACAGCCTATTGGGTAGTGTATGTGATTTGATGCAGTGTTTTTTCAACAAGGAAATGTCTAGTTAATGGTAATGTCGAGTGCCTATCTCCATTATGGCCCGGACACGCCGTGGCTTGATGAAAACCCATCCTATTTCCAAACATGGGAACTGTCTCCGGAGCGAGGAACGATCGATTGACACTCGTCATCCTCTAGTTTAGTTAGACTAGACACTCTTTCTTTTACTACTAGTTTCACCCAAGAGGTTGATCTGATCTCCCCCTAAAGCTAGCTCAGTTGTAAGTGCAAGGCTTGCAAGGCACTTGTCTTTGTTTCCCTCCCTCGGTCGGACGGGCTGGCCAAGTCCAATCACAAAGTGGGCTGGAATAGTGTCTTTTGTTGCAATTCGATTCCTTTTTCATGACCGTTCCTGAATCGGTTGGACGCCAGCCTGATCTTGCTCGCTCGCAATAGGCTTGTTGGGTCGGCTCTACGTTACTAACGAGCCATCCATCCAAGTATGTTGAAAGTTGGTTGGCTACCTAGTAGATGGCAACCTGTTGGTAGTGTTTAGAATCCCAAGTCCAAGGCCAAGGACTACTCTAGTTGATGTTTGCTACTGTCATCAACGGGTTGGTATGGTGGTTGATTGGTAAAAACTAATTATGCAACTCAGCTGATGAAGAAAAAGGAAAGAAAAAAGACCCAAGTTCATGGCACTGGTGTCGCCCTCCCAGCCTTGAAGGCTGAAGTAGCTTAGCTGGTTGGAAAGTTTGCCTGCCCTTAGCTTCCAGCCGTCCCGTCTTGTCCCCATCCCGTTTCTTCTCACAGAGCAGAGCAGAGGTGACCTAGCTGGAAGACGATCGGTTTCCTGAAAAAGGTAATCTTGCGTCTTGATCTGGGATAAAACAAACCGTCTCAGTCACTGAAGCCACATATATGCTTATCTTTGACATATTTGGGTTGCCCTAATAACCATGTGGCGAACATGGCAAAAATCTTTCTGTCATGGGCAAGCGTGTGCATCTCGGTCAGTGCTCCTGTACCTGTCTCAGAGAGCGACGATCATCGTCATGGCCCGTCTTGTTACCGTTCCAGGGGTCCGGGTGAAGATAACCGACGAGGGGGAGATATTGGATTGTCACTTGGAGTTGGGAGTTGGTCGAAGATCGTTTGTCACTGGCGGCTGGTAGTAGTTTGACACTTTGAGCCAAGGCAACCAATTAGCGGTTGCTCAAAGCGAAGAGCGAGTTTAGTCTCTGTGTGGCATCTCACAGTGTATGCATGTATTCAAATCGATGTGGCTCATATATCGACCAGTAAGGAAGTAGGGTGATTTACGAAACATAACGTGTACGCCACAAGCTTTCCAGCTCTCACCTGTTTACATCAGACGTCAGCAACTTTGGACGGTTTCGTCGTTTGGGTTGTCCCCAAAACTCAACCAACAATCAACGTTGGTATGCAGATCAGAGGGGTTGCCTGAAAGTGTAACTGAAAGAGAAATAGAACACGATAAGAGGTTTTAACCTGTGGATCTGTACAACTGACTCAAGTGGCTACAGATATATGACAGAACATGACAAGAAAAGGAAGCCATCGCGGATAATATTCCCAATCGAGGTCCCCATCTTCTTCGGAACCGAAGACCACCATGTGGCCGACTCGGAAAGATTTGGTCATCAAGAAGCCCAGACTACAGCTTGAGTGGGAACCCGGCGGAGCCAATCAAGAAAAACGATCAAAGCGTTTCATCTTTTGGGTGGAATAATTAAAGTTTTCTCATGGTGAATAAACTTTGCTCAACAGCTCTTGAAAGCATGTTTTGGTCACTTACAATCCAGCCTCATCACGTGTCTTCGCGCTGTCACATATCGCATCCTATGCCCCCCCATGGCGGGTCTTCCCCCACCTGGAAATGGGGCTCTTAAGCTAACAGCCCGGAAGTTCAAGACTTCAAGAGCCCAGACAAGACTGGTTGGGGTTTTCGATTTCGAGGCTTCAGCAAGTTCCCCGAGTCCAAGACCATCAAAGTTTTGACTTGTTGATGTTGGCGTTTTGCTGCGAGATCTATCACAAACCTTCTTTTCGCCTCACGCTTGTCAATATAACTCCGACGGAATTACACCTCACAATCACTGAATAGCTTCCTACACCTGACTCTATTACCTACCTTGTCCGCCTGACAAGGACTGACCCGCCACCATGTTGGAGCTTCATGTTTGGGGTTCAGCCTTTGGCTTGCCGTCAATCGATCCCGAATGTCTTGCCGTTATCACATACCTGCATAGCTCTAATCCCGCATCCGCTTGGCGCTTGATTCCTAGCAATGACCCTTCTGTCAGCCCGTCCAGTATGGCTTGCCCGTCCCGCTGTCTCACCTTGCCTTGCCTTGCCTTATCCGAACCTTGTTCATTGCTGACCGTTTCATCCAGATACGCTTCCCGCGCTTCATCATGAGGGCGTCTGGATATCGGGCTTTGCACCCATCGTTCAGTACTTGACCGACAAGTCACTCGGTGACAACTTGGACGCCGAGCTGACGTCCCTGGATCATGCTGATCGTGTTGCATACGCCGCCTTCTTGTCTGCTCATGCTGCTCCTCTGCTGGATCTCTCACTCTATGTCTCGGCCGCCAACTGGTCAGCTACCACCAGACCCGCCTTCAGCACTCTATTACCATTCCCATTGACATGGACAGTTCCGCCATTGCTCCGTGCTGAGGCCGTCAAGCGAGTTGAGCATCTGGGCTTTGCTGATATGGACACCGATTTTGACCCCAATGGAGGCCTTCACCTATCATCAGGAAGGGATGCTTTGCCAGAAACCTTCCGGCGGCATATCCCTGCTCGGACAAAGAAGACCATCCACGAAGAGATGACCCCTGAACAAGCGGTTCTCATCCGACTCTACGGAATCACAGAAGACTGCCTCTCTGTGGTGGATGACTTCCTCAAGTATGGTTCTGAGGAGGAGGCATATGGATTCTTCGAGGGCACCGAACTCTCCTCTTTGGACTGCCTGGCATTTGGCTATCTTGCCCTAATGCGCGATGCCCCCGTACCAAGATCTTTCTTGAAAGACTGGCTCATGAAGAAGACCCCGCGTCTGTATAAGTTTGTTGATCATATCAAGATAAGACATCTGCAAAACTCGGGTTCCTTGCCCTGGGTTGAATCAAGCCAAAATACGGTGCTACGTATTGGCGCCCGGACTCTTCACAGCGTACTCCATAATGTCCCTGGCCTTGGTGAAGAGTATGCGACTGAGGTACGAAAACGTGCTGAAGGAGGCATCACTGGCATTGACAGCAGGTCCCTTATGCTGGCTTTGAGTCTCCTTGCCACAGGTGCTGCTCTCGGATATAGTTACCACACATACAAGGCGATGCAACCTTTTGGATCCAGGATACAAGTCTGGCAATCATTCCAGAACAGATCAAGGTCGAGTGAATTTGGAGCTCTTGGTAGCATGTTGGGCAGCGTGTTAGGGGGACCATCGGGAGCACCTCAGCCTTCTCACTTGTCGAGCCAGGCTCGTTTCATCGAGACTGACACAGAGGTTGACTAGAAGGATGATGAAGAAATATTGTAACATTATTGTACACTTAATGACAAACCAACTATCAAATATCTCCTGTTTGAAGGGGACACTAGAAAACATTTCCCTTTTTCATCTAAGTACTTTAAACTATCATGTTGCTTTCATGCAATGTAGGAGCTGTGCTTTTCACAGCCATATTCGTGGTTCCCTTTCCTCTCTGACAATCGTTTTATATCTGTCTGATCTCTTTACCTGCCATATCAGGGCGGTCAATCTCCCATTCATCTCTCAGCACCGCAAATGTCAGATCTGTCACCAGTAAGCTCTGACCCAGACTCCAGACAAGAGTAATGGCATAGAAGAAGTTGGCATTGCCACTTCCTGCATAGATCCAGAGGTGATAAAAGGCTGGCCCAAGGAACGTCGCGTACAGTAAAGTCGATGTAGTGACAAAAGCGTATCGCAGGAGCGGGAAGACATGTCGAAACAGGGGAACCACAGAAAGGAACAGACTCGCATCCGCAAGCGAAGGGTAGGGCTTGAAGATGGAGAAAGTACCAAGAAGAATGGTCAACACAGCCAATGGCTGAGGGCGTAGACGAATAGAGAGCGCCGCAGGATAAGATGCGAGGTGCAGCCAGAAAACACCGAGAAAGAAGGCTCTGAACGAGTCAAACATCTCAATGAAGAAGTACCACCATAATCCAACGTTGGGGGTCAGGTCTGACAAGGTCAACTGAATGCCATATGTGCGAGCAAGGAATTCCCAAGAATTGTTGGCAAGCAAGAAAGACATGCCCAACAAGGACACCATACATCCAGCCACAACGGCTACGCTAGTGGTAGCGAACTTGGAAGACGAAGCAACCCGGCGCTTTTCGACTTGACAGTCATATGCAAGAAGAACGAGAGGGGGCAGAAGTAGGATAGGGTACATCGACAAGTAAGAGGCGAACGATAGAGCGACCATGGCGTTGAAGGGAGAGCCCTGGATAGCCTTGGTGATGGCCAAGAGGATGGCACAATTGGTGAAGACACCTGTCGATCGTCCAATACATGTGGCGATCGTGTATGGGTTGAACAAGAAGCTGTCGCCAGTTAGTACTGCTATTCTGAACTCAGAATCAACGTCTCCCTTACCCAGCAGCAACTGCAGCGCTACCAAACTTATTGGCACGGCGCGGTGATTTAAACAGTCTCGGATTGCTCGCCACACCCGAATCAGCAATCTTGTAGAGCGCATCGGCGCTCAAGAGGTCCACGGCGATATAAAGTAAATGTGTAAAGATAGGCCAGCTCTTTACATCGGGGAGTAGTGAGAACAAGGGCAACAGCAGCGGCGCCTGGTGGAAGACACCACCCTCGTAAGGAGAAACATTATTCGTATATAAGAAGAGCCCTTCTTGTACTGTGTATTTGTAAGCCTTGAACCCTCCAAGAATCGTCATGCGACGAGGGTTGCTACTTGCAGCGCTTGAAGCTCGTGACGGGGGTTGATATCTCGACGCGACCAGTTAGTAGATCGGGTAGGCCTGGAAATGCGAGAAAGAGAACAAGTCGGAGCAGAGCAGCGCCGGCAAAGACGCTTGCTTTGCCTCGCAACGTCATTGTGTCAGACATTGCATGCTCCGAATGAATGTTGTAGGTATAAACAGCCGGATGAGTTCGCGATATAGTCCCCCTCTATGAGATAGGTTGGAGGCCACTTGGCGGGTTGAGCTCCCTCCATCCTTGGCGGCCCCTCCACCTTCGGGAGAGGGGCCGCTGGAAGAGCCGCTGTAGCTCTTCCCGGAGCTCCACTGTATTCGCTGAATTGGCGATGCTAGGCGCTGGAATTGCGCTCAAGGGTGCTGCACATGTGCCCCGGGCGGTGAAGGCAGAAAGAGCCAATGGCAAGCTCCCAATCGGGACTTAGTCCGCATTAGCGCCGGATCAAGGCGGTACAGTCTGGCATAAAATTTCACGTTGGAAAAAAAAGTTGCAAGATTGTTAGGAAAAAAGTGCCCCGCTGGTTTCGTTGCGAAATACAAACTACCAACAAAACACCACATCTTTCAGCAACAATGCCTCGGATAAAGAAGAAGGGTCAGGCCGGTGCCTCCAAGAACTACGTTACCCGAAACCAGGCGATTCGGAAACTACAAATCAGCCTTCCCGACTTCCGAAAGCTATGCATTTGGAAGGGGATCTATCCTCGCGAGCCCCGAAGCAGAAAGAAGGTTTCCAAGTCATCCACCAGCTCGACCACCTTCTACTACACCAAGGACATCCAGTACCTGCTCCATGAGCCGCTGCTTCAAAAGTTCCGCGACCAAAAGGTTCTCGAGAAGAAGATCTCTCGTGCGCTCGGTCGAGGCGATGTCACTGATGCCGCCCGTCTCGAGGGAAACGCTGCACGACCTGAGAAGACTGGAAAGCCTCGCTACACTCTTGACCATGTCATTCGCGAGCGCTACCCTACCTTCATCGACGCTATCCGCGATCTCGATGACTGCCTGTCAATGCTCTTCCTCTTCGCCAATCTGCCTTCAACAAGCTCAGTCCCTGCTAAGATGATCGCTCGTTGCGAGCGCCTCTGCCTCGAGTTCCAACACTATCTCATTGTGTCCAAGAGCGTTACCAAGTCTTTCCTCTCCATCAAGGGTATCTACTACCAGGCAAACATTCAGGGCGAGGAGGTTCTCTGGCTCGTGCCTTACAAGTTCAACCAGCGCGTTGTCGGCGATGTTGACTTCCGTATCATGGGTACTTTCATTGAGTTCTACATGACCCTGCTTGGCTTTGTCAACTTCCGACTTTACACTACTCTCGGCCTTAAGTACCCTCCCAAGTTCGACCAGGCCAAGGACGAGGCCGGTGCTGAGCTCGGCGCCTTCACCCTCGAGGGCAAGACTCTGGTCGGCGCTGACGAGAAGGAGCAGAAGACACTGGAGGCTTCTGAGCACAAGCCCGACCCTAAGGTCCAGGCTGCCGTCAACAAGGTTATCAAGAAGATCAAGGGCAATGCCGGCGACGAGTCGACAGATGCGACCGAGGTGGAGGGAGAGGAACAGAGTGGCGCAATTGACAAGTTCGAGCCTGCAGCCCCCGGTGGTGATATCCTTCCCCAGCCTTCCAACACTGGAAGCAACCCCAACAGCCTCTTCTCCAACATCACCGTCTATCTCTCTCGCGAAACCCCACGACAACCTCTCGAATTCCTCCTCAAGTCTTTCGGCTGCAGGCGTGTTGGCTGGGACGCCGTTCTTGGCGATGGCGCTTTCACCACCAACGAGCTTGACCCCAACATCACCCACCAGGTTGTTGACCGACCTCCTATCGAGGCTACTGGCGACGAGGAGGAGGCCAATGGTGACGACAACCAGACATCACAGAAGCTTGCTGCCAACCGACGAGTCCCTGGACGAACATACATCCAGCCTCAATGGGTTTGGGACAGTGTTAACGATGGCGAGTTGAAGGAAGCTCATCTGTACGCTCCTGGCGCTGCGCTCCCTCCCCATCTGAGCCCCTTCGTGAGGAACGTCCAGGGCGCATACGACCCCACTGTTCCTCTGGAAGAGCAAGAGCCCGAGGCTGAGGCCATCGAGGCCCAGAGTGACGGCGAGGATGAAGTTGACGACACCGCTGAGGGCATGGATGTTGCTGACTCTGATGAAGGAGAGGGCGAGGATGATGAGTTCGGCGGTTTCTCTGCCGATGAGCAAGAAGATGATGAAGAAGAAGAGGAGGAGGATGCTGAGCAACGGCAAGACGAGCTCGAGGCTGAGCTTACTGGCGGTGCTGTCAAGTCCAAGAACACAAACGCTAAGGCTAAGGCTAAGGATGAGGCCCGCAAGGCTCTTTCTAAGAAGGCTAAGGAGGAGGCCGAGGATCTTGATCGTGCAAAGGGTATGCTTAGCAAGAAGAAGAGAAAGCTGTATGAGCAGATGGTGTACACCAACAACAAGAAGAGCGCCGAGGACCAGAAGCTGCGGGCAAAGAGGAGAAGGTTTGAAAAGGAAAAGAACAAGGGCAAGGCTCAGGCGTAATGTAAGGCTGTTTTATACCATTCCGATAGATTCTAGTTATACGCGTTTAAAAGCATTTATTGAGTGTTCTACATCTTGATACATATTGCTGGGTGATTGATTGTCTTAAGGTTTAGAAATAGTTGGTGCCTGTGAGGTGGATAAAGGTAACCTGACTTTTTACTTTATGACTTTTACCTCTTAAAAAAAAACTTGAACCTCACATCAAACTCACATTTCCTAGCCAACATAACTGGCCAATATACTCATTTGATTATGTGACCTTTTGCAATCTGGCTTGACTCATATATTCATTATTTTCTTCATAACAATCATTTAGCATCAAATAACCATGGAAGCCAGTGCCACCGCCTGGGAATTAGATAGCGATGAGATCGCTTCTATTGCCTCTGAAGACTTGCACGCCCACAGACCAAATCGCTGGACGGGGCCCAAGTCGACATGGCGCACGTTAACGGAAGAAGACCGTCTGCTATGGCAATCAATGAAACAAATCCAAGATCAGAATCTTGCAGTACATTTATATGATACCTTTGCTCTCAAGCGACAAGGTCAAAACGAGGCAACGGCTCAAGATCTAGTTGTCAAGACAGTAAGGAACCCCCCAAAATCTAATATTAACGTATACATGAGACTAATGGAGGAATACAGGAGTCTGGCCAAGATGGTGTCTGGGCACCGCCCAAGTCATGGACTGCATGGCCACTCAAACACAAACATGTACATAAACAACGGCTAGTCGACGGACAGCATGACGAAGATGATCGCTTTACCTTTCGCAGACAGGAAGAGATCTTGCCAAGTACTGAGTTGGAAGAGGAGATCTCGGCCACCATACTGAGGACCGCCAAGCGCCGCTTTCGCAAGAAGAAGAGCAAGATGGCCAAGCCATCTATTGAAGACTCTCAACCGCATTCTATTGAGAGTGGCGACAGCACGCCCAATGTATTATCACGGGAGTCGTCAGCCAAACCAGACACAGAAGAAGAGAATGGAAAGATGGCGCTCGACGATGACGAGGTCACTCCAACCCGCAAGCGGCAGAGTCCAAAGACATATGAGCCAGTAGAGTCTACCAACGACGAGGCATCGTATGCGCTTTTGCGGCCATCAACCCGGCACATTCTCTCAAAGCTCGATGATACACTCACTATTCTTCAAAATTCACGAGAAGCGGGCATGAACTACGTATCCGAATCCTCAACTGAGGAAGAATCAGACAACCAAAGCCAAAGCGGAAAGAAGAAATCTCGTGGCCGCCCCAGAAAGATTACACCAGAGGGAGCCTCATCCGCATCCACCTCACCAGCTCGCGGTGGGAAAACCAGTAGACGTGGGCGTCCCCGAAAAGTTCATGTTCCCCGCGACGGAGAAACACAGGAGGAAATGGCTGAACGTATCGCCCGTGAAACTCACCGAAAGATGCCTATCACAACAGAAGACAGGGACGCAGCTTTTGAGGAATGGATCCGAAAAGGCGATGAGGTTATTGAGCGCGAGCGATCTTTGTCTATCAAGCGCGCGAGGTCTCAAGGTACTGACACAGGAGACGAGTCGGCATCGAGCACAAACGTGGAGCGCAAGCGGGTTAGACTGGGTCTTCGTGACTGGAGCGATGTACTCGGCGCAGCCGCCATAGCAGGGTTCTCTGGCGATGTCATCGCGAGAACAGCAAGAAGATGCGCTGATTTGTTCGGAGAGGGTATGGTAGTTCGGACATTGAATGAGGTGCCTGCTACAAAGAACAAGGGTACCACTTCTATCGAGTACCGTCCGGAGCCTATCCAGCTATCCTACTCAGACTCGGACGCCGACGATGAAAGCGACGATGGCGCAGACCTCGCACAACGGCGTGTTGCATCCCGTCAAGTCTCTCTCGCCCACTCCAGCCGCAGTCCTGATTCTATCCATAGCGGTAGCCGTCGCTCAACACGATCCCCAGGACCTCCATCCGCGGCCCCGACCCGATCCCGTTCTGGCTCCACAGGCGGCCTGGTGTTCTGCCCGATCCCTTCATGTGACCGGGCAGCAAACGGCTTCAATCGCAAATACAACTTGCGACGACATATGGAGCTTGTGCACCAGGGACAGACAGAGGAGCTAGATAGTGACGAGGAGGTGGTCGGTGGTGTACATGTCGATGGCTTTCTGAAGCCCATCGTGCCAGGGAGGGGATGGAGAGGCGAAGATACTATGCAGAGACAGAGGAGGAAGAAGGAATGGGGAGAAAGATCTGGGACGAGTCGGGAAGCAAGTTACGCAGAACAGGATTTCTCTTTTTAGAAAGAAGAAGAACCATCTCCGTAGAAGAGGATGACTCTGAGCGTACTTCTTTTAAGGAAAGATATAGTTTACTGCTGTTGAACCAAGCAAGTCGAAATGATACCACCTCAGAAAGATAATGCATCAGCTATAGTCTCAATTTGACAATGACCGCAGAGTCTACGCTCCGAATAGTTGTTTTAAGCCTTGTCAAGCATAATTCATGAGTAACAAGAAAATCCAGAATCATGCAGATGTCATTACTTTGATTGTCTAAAACTCAAAAGGGTATCAACGTACTCAAGTAACCCTACAATAAAACCAGACAAAAGGAACAGGAATGAATGTTAACCCATCATGGCTATGCTTCGCACAACACCAAACTCCAGATCCAGAAACACGCTTTACATATAAACACTCAAGAGACAAGTATCGTGACAGACAAGTCTAGTTGATTCTAGGGCTTTTCCTCCTAGACAAACTCTCCTCGAGCGCCGTCGGGAGTACGTTCTCGCCGCCCTCGGAGATGATTGGGTCCCTGCTACCAACCTTCTTCGTGCTGCGAGTCACACGCGTGGGACGCTTAAATAGAGGCATCGTGCGCTCGGGAGGCATGGATATTATGCTGGACCGAGGGTTGTAGTTGGCTGTCCCCGTTGTGAGACTACCTGGCACATTGGGGTTCACCTCTCGAAGACTAGAGGGCATACCCATATGCTCAGAGGCGCTAACCATGGACATGCGAGTTGCTGGGCGAACCGGAGAAGTCATCATCTTGTGAGGGGAGGAGTCGAGGTCAGCAAAGACAATTGTAGCGTCCTTGTCGGCCGACTCGCCGTGCTTTGTTGGTGTGATGACTTCGTCAATGCTTGAAATAATAAGATCGTGGTCTTCGGTGCGAGGGAGATCGGTAGGGTAGTGGTATTGGACCTTTGCGGGTGTTTCGCCGGTAGGCTGGTATTCTTGAAGAGCCGCACCAGCGACATCTTCACGTAGGTTGGCAAGAGGCTGGCAGAGTTGATCCTTCAGAGGTTCCAGACAATCCTGAAGATCGCCAAGGTCAACCTCCATTTCCTCGCCAAGGTTCTTGACGCGGTCGAACGTGGACTTGAAGTGAGCAGAAATGTTTCCAAAGGACTCCTCGACAGTATTAGATAAAGCATCAACGGATTGGCTGTGAGTTTCGTGGTGGTGACCGTTTTCAGTTCTGGCACGAGTGACGAAATCGTCGAGAGCTTCCATCTGAACATCGAGATCCTTGATCTGCTCATCGACAGCACGAACAGTCTCGGCATGGACAGACTTGGCAGTGGCTTGAATGGAACTACTGTGGCCATCGGCGGCTGTCCAGTCATCCTTGAGCTTCGTCTTGAGTTGGTCCCGAGACTTCTTGACTTCCTCCAACATTTCACCTTCCTTGAGATCCCACGAAGACATACCCTCGCCATATGTATCAACGGCCTGCTCAAGGTTGGTGCTGGTAGAAGTGATGGTCTTCTGGATCTCAGAGGCGGTGGCCTGCATACGCGACTCCTGGGTTTCGGCTTGGGTGTTGATGAGAGTCGAGATCTGAGCCATTAATTTCTGACGATCGTCAACAGCCAAGCGACGCTCCTCAGCAAGGGCATCTTGAATTCGAGAGGAGATAGTAGCGTTCTGCAGAACGATGGTGTTGGTTGCGGATTGGAGTTGTCGCTTCAAGTTGTCGCACTCAGCTCGTTGGGCTGTGATGTGCTTGACAAGTTCTTCAAAAACAGACTTGAAATCTTTCCCAAGGGCACTATAGGAGTTGTGGAGCTGTGGCGCGTTAGTGATTGCTCTAAAGTAGAAAGTGATATACTGTACCTGTCCATGGAAAGCGGTCATCTCGTTCATCATGTCCGCTGCTATTCTCTCGGCAGAGTGAGAGATGGACTGCAGGCTCTCTCCCATTCGCTCTTTGACTGTATCACGAACAACCTTGATCTCCTCCAAAACCCCATCCATATCATCCTTTGACTTTTGCTTAGATTCGAGCAATTCTTTCTTGGAATCGGCAAAGGTACTCAAGTGCTCATCGAGGAACGCTTGTGTACTTGATAGCTTCCGTAGCTCTTCGTCGACAAAGCTACCCATACGATGTCCAACAGAGGCGATATGTTCTTGCTGCTCCTCTTGGAACTCTCCAATTCGGCGTTCGACCATGGATGTCACATCAGCGACCTGATTCTGAGATGTTGTCCAGGTGTTTCGGTTGATAGACTGTAAATCCGACTTTCGCCTGTTCTTGGCATGAAGACCACCAACATCACTGACTGTCTTGTGCAGCTTGTCGATGAGTTCTCCGCCAACTTCGGTAAGCTTCTGTTCCGTCTTTTGGTGCGCCTTTCTAATCTTGGTCTCCTCAGAAAGTGACTGACGTGTTGCTGATAGAACAATCTCTGTCTGGTCCAGTACCTCCTTGGTATCGTCCAACTGGGCCCTCGTACCCTCGTGATCCTTCTTGAGACCCAAAAACGTAGATTGGAGGCTGAAGAGCTCTTGGACCTTGTTGCGCAGGTTCTTTTCGAGGGTGTCAAGTTTGGCGGATTGTTCTTCGTTGACAATACGACGGGACTCGCTCTGTGCTGTCATCTCCTCGTATGACTCGTTAGAAAGGTAGACACCGTTGCGCTGCCGAGTAGCGATCAGTTCACTCTTGAGCCTTTCGATTTCCATGGTAAAATCCTTCAGCAACGTCTTCTTCTCAATCATGGGGTTCATCTGCGGTTTGTTCTTGATGTTCTTGGCCCTGAACGCATACTCTAGTGTTGAAATGGTTTCTTCCAAGTTGATTTTTGCTGGTGAAATAGTGGCAATAATGCAAGTCTTGGTTCGGCCTCCGAGAGAGTCTTGTAATAGGCGAGTCAACTTCGATTCTCTGTAAGGGATGTGGGAGCCCTTGTCTACAAGAGCATTGATGACTCGGCCAAGGGTCAAGAGAGACTTATTGATGAGACCAGCTTCAGTGGCGCGCTTGTTCTCTGCTCCAGATCTCTGAATGTTCTCACTTCCGGCCAAATCGACAAGGTTCAACTTTCCAGCACTAACAAGAGCTTCAACGCCGTGCTCATTAGGCTTTCGGACATATGTTGTGATAGTAAAGACTGTGTGACTTCGAGAACTGAGATCGTTGCACTTGGTAGCCGCCACCTGACGTTTCAAGCTGCCTTCCTGGAGCACCTTGACACCCTCGGCGGCGTCCTTAATGTGCTTCTCCTCCATTCCCTGAACAATTGTGCTGGCGTGGCCTCGTCGTGATGTGTCGTCGTAAATCTTGAGCTTGGTACCTTCATCGGAGGCGAGCAGGTCGCGGAGCTCTTCGTTGTAAAGTTCGATAAATGAGCACTTAATAGTGCTTTCGGCATTGTCGAGCTCGAGTTTGGTAAAAAGGGTCTGGAGCACTCGAGGGATGATACCGGCATCGTCTGAAAGCATACCCATGGTTTCGGTCATGTCACCAGACATGGTATATGTCTTGCCGGTGCCTGTTTGTCCGTAGGCAAAAATTGTGCAGTTATATCCAGAGAGCATCTAGATGTATGGGTCAGTAACCAGATATTGTGACCTTGTGTATAAGAACCCACCTCGTCTAGAATAGGCTTCACTGTGTCGTCGAAAACCATGTACTGATCGGCCGCTGGGGAGAAGACACGGTCAAAGTTGTAGGAACGATTACTCAAAGCATTTGAACCCATTGACAACTCGACAACCTTTCCCCTGACAGAATCGGCCGTGACAACGACATTGCTGTTCTCTTTGACCTCGCGCTCATTGCGTCCTCGACATCGAACAACGACCTGGATGTTTGTTTCCTCGGTGCTGGCTTCGGCCTCGAAATCACGTTCTTTACGCTTAGTACCGATTGTGTTAACAGTGGCGACTGAAGCGACAGATGGAGTTGGTGATGCCGCGCCGTTGCGCGTCGCGGCTGAAGAACCATATCGTGTTGGTGGTGCTCTTGACCCAGCTCTCACGCCTGGGCGGGTGTTCGGGGCGCGTGTGCCTGTTGCGACTCCGATGCGGCTTTGCTCCCGCTCGGAGCGTGTCGTACGTTGGAACGCCACGATGGGCAACTGTTTGTGGGTTTGGTTTCGGTTCGTTTAACTGTTGGTGAGGGAGAGGCTGCGGGGGATGCCTTGAGAGTGTTTTAGTCGCCGCACATTCGCTTGATCAAGTATGTATCGTTGAAACTTGACAAAAACTCGAATACTTGTTTGGGTACCTAGATCATGGAGGGGTTGCCTGTATGTACGTAGTATAGTTAGTTATGGCTGGCAAGGCTGTTTGACATAAACGGTGAATAGTACAACCGTAAAAGAACCATGGTTGGGATCCACGAGCTAGAGTCAACACGGGCTTGGCGCTTGTCACCATAGCAACGGACCCCTTCTGGGTAACCCAAGGTACCTGTTTAGGCACATCTCACCCACCTACAATGAGACGCACCTATTAAACACCGATGGAAGATACTGAGGTACACATCAATAGGTCACTCATGTCTTGTCATGGTCATCATGAGACATTCTATTTGCCTTCTTCAATAATTTAGAGTGAACGTAAACGGTGTCGCATCCCACATCAAGCCTTGATTCTACTTGGTCAATAGACAATTATGAGTACAATTCCGCTGGCACGACATACTATTCCGTGTCCATCTTGTCAGGGTCGTCTTCTGCCTTTGTGTCTTTCGCTGTTCCTTCGATGTTGTCGTCGCTTTTCGCTCCAGTCGTTACATCGGCAGCATCACCGTTGGTCTTCTCTCCACCTTGATCATCTTCTTCCTTCAGCTTCTTGTTGGCGTCGGCTTCAAGATCTTGCTCTGCCTCTCTTTTCGTGCCGACGCTCTCTGCACCTGGGCTCTTGGCGTCGCTTTCGCCCGCTGCCTCGCCATCAGCGTCGACATCATCTTTGGCCTCTTCATCATCGTCATGTTTCCTGCCTACTGCTGCTTCCACATCGATTCCTTGCATTCCCATGCCACCTTCTGACATGAAACTTGTCGTCGTAGACTGAGGTCCGGTGTCGCTCATACCGATCTCTTCAGGTCCTCTAGCATGAGGTACCTCCTCTTCTTCCTCTGGCGGCTCCTCGTCTTCTTCCTCGTCCATTGTCATGCGCTCCCCTTCGTGGGCAGCTTCTTGAGCTCTCGATAGCTGGCTTACGGGCACCACACCGGCACGTTGTTCCTGGCGCAGGAGTTCTCCCTGTGTAACTCCCCGCGCATGTCCTGTAGAGTGAATACCATTGACACTAACAGAAACGGTCTCGATGCTGCCCACGCCGTTGGGTCCTTCAATGGTCTCGGTGCCCTCGCTGTGAATTTGCGCCCCAGGTGTGTCTTGTGAACTCTCGGGACTCCGTCTTGTCAACCATGGGATGGGTGTCAACAATGCGCCTCCGAGCGCTTCATCTGTGCCCAGCGCTGCTGTTGTTGGATTGCTCCATGCGACTGACACTGCAGGGTCTTGAGGATCTTCACCATTTAGATGCATCGAGGACATGTCGGGAATAGGTGGAGGTAGAGGATATGTGATTGTGCTTGACGTCACTTGCACTACACGGTCGACAGCATGTAGGTAAGGCGCAAGCGCCCTATAATGCGCTTTGGGCCGTAGAATCAGCTCGGCGAGTCGTTGAATAGTGTGAGGAGGATTGGCCTCGAACGTCTCGAGGTGTTTCGTAATGTGGATGAGCATGTCTGCCAACTGCTTTGGTAATGCGCCCTCGATGGGTTGTGTGGCAGGAAGCGACTCGGTCGTCGAAGCGTCGTTGTTTGTTTCCTGGGACGATTCGGCTCGTGGTGGTGATGGCGGCGGCGGAGACTTGTGCGATTCTAGAACAGGATGGTGCGCTGGAGGCGGCGGCGGTAGGTTGGGTATGGGGAAGTCATTGTGTGCGATCTGAGCCGGTCAGTTCATGGGTCCATCGGATTGCAGGTAATGTATGGAGTATAATACCTTGTCCAGTCTGGTAATCATGTAACTGCGCACCGCAGACCAGACATCCCTATTATTATGGTCAGATATTCGCTTTCGCAAAAATATACAAAAATAAAATACTTACTTTTCGACTGCCGCACCCGCGGCGAACTGACTGAGGGGTCCGTTATCACTATCAACCTCCATGATTTTATGATTCGCAAGTAATGATGATATGCGATGATGTTGAATCCACTAAGTCGCGATTGCTGGTCGCGCAGCTCTGTGGTGGGGTTGTAAATATGGGGGTGGCTGTCCCGTTAGATGCATGTATACTTAACCTACACCTTGACGGCGGATGCATTCACATGCCAACCATAACTCAATTAGCACATGGAATGTTTCCTATGACTGTAGAACTGTAAATTTTCCTATCTGATGTTCTAGTACTTGTCTATTTCATGGCAATACTAGTTTATTTCTAGTGCATACGATAACGGTTTGTCACCACATGTGTAAAAGAATCATCTGTTGACAACGCTAACACTAACAACTACCAACAACATCGACAAAGTAAAATCATGCGCTTATGGGTTAACAATGTACGTGCCCAGCAGAATTTGCGATATTACACTGGACGTGTGTCTTGATCTATTATTTCCAAATTACATAAATCCGAATTATTACTAAAGCATATCGCAAATCACAAAGTTCCATCAGTCCGAATTGTCGTAGCTAACCTGATGTCAAATCATCAAACCTGATAAGGGTTATACATCCATTTGGATGGCTCAAACATAGCCTCAAACTTGACGCCATCATATGTTCCAATAGCGCAGCTCAAGTCATGAAAACCTTCCAGGCCTGTAACAGGTAGATCTTCCTCAGCATCAGTCTCCTCATGGAGTGCCCATCCACTTGTCATGGTACCGTTGCGGGTGAAGAAGATATCAACCTGCGGCTTTGGCCCACCGATGGGACGGAGAGTCATGCCGATACCGTACGTGTCACCACGCTGGAAAGGCTGGGTAAAGTCGCGACCACCCCAGCGGTCGTTGACGTACTTGTGTCCGTCGTCACCGTGCACTGCCAGACTGCCGCGGTGCCAGCCTGGCATGCGGAATGAAGGATATGGCAGCGCGGTGAAACCAAGGGCGAGGAATACCTCAGGGCTGTCACGCGCCAGCTTGACTTCATAGTAGATGGTTCTTGGCTGGCCCAGACGTACAGGGTCATGCTCAGTGACCGAGTAAAGTGGGGGATAACCGATAACACAACGATCCGGTGAGTTTTTCTTTGTCCAGCCCTGCCAATGTCCAGGCCGCAACCAGGTGAGCTGGCCATTGAAGCCTACTGGCTCCATGAGACGAATGTTGCCCGCCTGGAGAGCTGCCTTTCCAGTATGATCCATATGAATAGGAGCAGTCATGGGATATGACAGACACCAATCCTCGCCGGCATTAGCCTCATCCTCGGTGGCATTGCTCGTAGGGGATCTTTCGTAGCCGCTAAAGATAGCAGGAGGTGGTGGGAATAGTGAGGTATCAGGGACTGCTACCTCCCAGTCATGCTTGGGCGGAGGGCCAGAAGGAGGCGCATATTCTGGTGCCGCACACTGAGCCGGAGGAGGGCCCGGAGGAGCATCGTATTGTTGCGACGATGATCCATGTCCTGGAGGTGGTCCTGGGGGAGCATCATACTGCGCTCCGGCTTTACTTGGCGGCGGCCCTAGAGGAGCAGAGTATTGCTGCGTTGAAGACTGACCAGGTGGTGGTCCTGGAGGTGGCGCAAAGTCTGAGGCCTGTTTCCTATCCGGAGGTGGTCCTGGAGGTGCTGAATAGCTAGATTCTCCAGCCAATTGGTTTGGATCGTTCTGGGGGTTGTATTTGCTCTTCTTCACATCACCCTGGCTTTGGGATGATGCTGGTCTCTGCGCTGGACGTGGTGCAGGATCATTGTTCTCTTCTTTTTTGCTCCCGAAACACATGACGATGATAAGGCTATGGCGGTGATGGCGATGTTAAGATTAGGGGTTGTCAACTAAGGTCAAGAAAGAAGCGTAGGTATGACGATGTCTGGGCAAGCAAGGATTCAAAAGTGGGCACGTGCAACCACTTATAAGTTTAGGCAATTAGCAAGTGCTGTAGGTTTCACGGTAGGAAATGATGAAGCAGCCCGATACGAATTCAAACATGGAATGATTAAAGACAAAACTAGTATGTTTCTCATGGCATTTATTCAAATTTATGTGTCCTTGTGATATGAGGGGCTGTGCAGACTCAAAGCGGCGTGGTGTTTGTGGAAATTGAGTGGCACAGCCACGGCTTAAAATTGCAAGAAACATACCGCTATACAAGAGTAGTCTACCGAGTGCCATGTAAGGGAATACTATTTTCCTCTCATACTGAATTACATTTTGCCCAAAACTTTGCTAAATGACCATAAAGGCTGACGTTTGATGTTGCATTAAACGTGTAAAAGTACCTCCGCCAGGGTATTGTACACAAAACGGCGATGAGCGAGATGTGCCTACTGGGTAGCAGAAGAGTTCCATGGCCTCATAAGTCCTAGACTGCGTTTTTCAGGCGATTCACCTTTGTACACTAAGTAACATAGGCTAACCCAATATGTAATTTTATCTCTCATGCTTCCAGCAGCCAATTTTTCTGATCCCTCCGAGGTCATTTAAGCTTATAAGTGGTTGCATGTTCCCACTTTTGAATCCCTGCTCCAACATCGTCATACTTTAAACGTCCTTCCTAATAAACAACAACTGCAGATACCTACCTAATCTCAACATCATCATCCCTATCTCGTTGAGCACAACCTCAGCTATCTCTATGAATTATTTGATTATATGGTACACTATAAATATTTATCCATCATCAGATTGTTCTCCCAAGAGCCTATGGCTGGGTTCCAGACAGATTGTTCCATCTGTATTCATTCCGGTGCTCTCTCACTCCGAAGTAAGACATATGCGCGATGTAGAGTTATTCATGGGCGATATAGTAGTAGTAACAGGAGTAATGAAGCACATGCTGTACGAATGTAGACTATTTGTCTCATGCATGGTTGAGGAAGACCGCTGTTGAGAATGGTTGCTGCGCATGGGATCAAATATCATTGGAGTTCTGGTAGATCTGGTAGATCTGTCGAAAATTCGTGTAGTAGGAGTGCGCGATGACACTTCTGTGTTGCTCTGGTCTGCATTGTTTAGAGTATATAGAGTTAATCAAAGGGTGGCTAGCATCTGGATTTGCTGCTGGACGGCCTATTCTTGTTCGAGGTGTTTCATGCTTTCGGCACTTATCTTTGGGATGTCCCTAATTTCCACACTCTAGAATGAGTGGTTTTACGACAGTAAACAACAACAGAGAGGCAGCATACATTGGCACATGGATCGCTTTGGATTGAGTAATGGCATTAATTGCTTCGTCATATTGAGTTATGCCTTGTCCTGACATAGGCTTAATAGTTATTACAACCTATGTGTGTATCATGCCACATTCCACATGTAAAAAATAAAATAAAAAAAATAGCCGTCATCTGTTCTCACCAACTGAACGGCGGGAGCGGGAGCGGGTGAGCGAGTTGGCGCACGGCACCAGATCAGAGGAGAAGGACCTGACAGCTGTTGACGTGTAGTAAACTAAGTACCTCCTCCCCAGACGCTTGCATCCTCTGAGTCAGGATAAAAGAAAGCCACAACGGCGATAATGATGTACACCGCGCAGAGCAGGGCACCTTCTAGGTAGTTGCTTCTGCCGTCCAATACAAGAAAGTTGACAATAAAGGCCGATACAAAGAGACACACGGTCTCGAAAAGCGTAAAGTACAATGTCATCTCCTTGTTCATGATCCATCCCAGGATCACCATGAAAGGAGTGAGGAGAAGAGCAATCTGAATAGAACTTCCTACAGCAACACCGATGGCGAGATCCATGTTGTTTTTGTAGGCGACCTTGATAGCGGTGACGTGCTCAGCAGCGTTACCGACGATGGGCAGAATGATCAGACCGATTCCGACCTGGTTGATGTGAGAAGTTTTAACGACATCCTGAATTGAGTCGACAAGAAACTCGGCGCAGACTGCAACCAGGGCCGTGGAAATAAGAAGAAGGATGACAGCGGCAAGTTGGGAAAGGTGTTCCCCCTCCTCCTCCTCCTCGTCACTGTCGGTGGACTTAACACCGGGAGCATTCAACTTGGGTGGAATCTGAGCCGGCAACATTGCACCGGGAGCTCGTAACTGTAAACGATCGGGGAGAGAATTGGTACGTCGAATACCGTAACGGACGTGGGGGGCTGGGCCGGAGGCCGCGGTAGGTTTCTCAGTGAAAACAGGAGCCAGAGCTTTGACAGAAATTCCTCTTAGAGGGAATGGTCGTTTGCCCCCATTGGTTGAAGGACCGGCTTCAAGGTCGTCCTGTACTGCAAAATCCACACGGCGAGGCTCTCCTTCCCCCTTAGTATCAGGTATGCTTTCTGGTAGATTGTTCTGGGATTGGGCGTTTTTGGCTTCCTTCTTAGCTTTGCGGGCCTCCTTCTTGCTTCTGCGATGCCTGTGTCGGCGATAACGTCGGCGTCTGTGGGAGCGCTCTGCCTCTTCCTCGTCGTCATCGTCAACGGCATGCTCACTTCCTTCATAAGAAGCTGTACGAGGAACTCGCTGACGTGACGCTTTTGCCTCAGAAACTTCTTCCTGTGGCGTGGTGGTGTTGTTGGTTGCAAATGAAGCGGACCGGGTTCCCTTGGTATCAGCGGTGTCGGTGGAAGCAGCGCTAGATCTTCGGTGTCGTCTGTTACGAAGAACCTTCTTCATTCTCTTTCTCATAGTTCCGTGAGATGAGTCAGAGTCAGATGAGTCCGAACTCGAGGATGAGCTGTCATCAGAGCTGGATGAATCCAGGAAGCCAGCAGCAGGTCCAGGTGCCAACTCAGCATCAATAATGTGCTGAGGGGTAGATTCGTACATGTATGCATGCGATTTGAGCTGGAATGTGAGGTAAATGACATATACGATCAGAAGGACCACGCTGGTTGCGCGACTGATTTTGAGCGACTCTCGGTCTGCCTTGTCGTTATCCTTGAATGAGGCGTGGAAAGCAGTCTGTTATTGATGTTAGTACTAGTTCGCAAGTGTCAATGGCCTCACATACCGGCAAAACCAGGCTGATAACACTCAGACTGAGCAGACAAGCGCTCATCTGTGTAACAGTACTGTTGTAGACCTGTTCGCGGAATCGTAAACCGCCCAATAGCATACTCATACCCAGAATTAAAAGAAGGTTTGCAAGAATTGAGCCTAGAAGTGCTGATTGTACAACGCGGATTTCGTTCTTGACCAGGGCGAGGATAAAGATGATCAACTCGACGGCATTGCCTAGAGATGGTGTTAGCTGACTAGCACTCAAGAATCAGACGAGAAGAAAATGATTTCACTTGAGATATAGGTTTACTATGTAATCCTGATACTTCAAATATGTTTTGAGATAACTTACCAAAGGTAACGTTCAACAACGCGCCAAGGGCATCTCCCATTTTGAGAGCAACAGATTCGGTAGCGAATGCCAAGAGTCCAGCAAGGGGAATGATTGCAATAGCATTCATACCAAAAACAAGACCTGCAGGGACGCCATGAACCTGAGATACGGCAATGCCCACGGGGACAAATACCATAAAAACATTGAGCCAGCTATAAGTAATGACGATTCTAACACTACGCTTCAGCTCGGCAAAAAAACCAGCATTTTTACTAGTTGTGCTTGAGGTTTCTCCTTGTGCAGGCTCTTCGGCCTTGCTGGGACCTTCTAGGACAGACCCCGAGCCTGCAGCAGGAGACGAGACATCGCCGGCAGAGGGGATCTTGTGCAGAGACTTGGTCTTGCGTCCATTTTGATTATCCGATCGAGTCTTCTTCTCGTCGAATTCTTGAAGTCGAGGTTGCTCACTCAAGCCCTGAGCAGTTGGCGCTGTGGGTTGTGCACCAGAGCGACTGCCATCTATATTGGGTGGTTCAGAGGAAGCTTCCTTCATCGAACAGGTGTTTTGTTACTCTAGAGAGTATGAGTTGAGGGCAAGCGTTTGACTATCGAGTGAAGATAGCTGTCTTTGAGGCTTTGTTGAGCTTGGAAGAGTGTGGTTGAAATGTGTAAGTGAGAAGGTGCAGAGAGAGCGGGAGCCAAGGCCTTGGCTTTAAGTCGGAAAGGTAGCCAAGTTTCCTAGGCTGGGATGACGCTTGTTTGTTCAGTGGATCACAGTGGCGCCGGTGGAGAATGATTCACTGTAAAGAGTGGCTGGAGCTGTCCAGACCGGGAGTCCAGCGTTGTGATGGATATCCGATGTCGTCAAACAGCTGAGGCAGCCCGCTAGAGTAACTCGTGATTGGCTCTATGAACAAACATTAGAGGCAAAGTGAGGCGGTGCAGCCTCACGGACTGTGACATTATCTAGCGTTTGCCTCCAAATTGTTCTCCCTTGTCAAGTCAAACAGATCTGGATGGTTCCATTCACCTCACTCTTCTATCTATTCTTTGACTCCACGACTGCACCAAGCCTCTAGTCGTGACAAAGACCATCAAAGAGATCCAACGCCTTTCTTCAAAGCTCCATATTCCAAACGAGATGGTCCAGCAAACAGACTACTGGGGTCACACATCAAACAACAAGCTTATCAATGGATCCCCATCTTTCTCGGATTTGAGGTGCCGGGTCAGGCTTGGCATGATCACATCGGCAGCTCATTAACCAGATGAAGCAAAGATCGACAGGAACCACAATCAAGTTTCCTAAGCTGTGGC
The DNA here is from genome assembly GCF_000303195.2 of Fusarium pseudograminearum CS3096. Taxonomy (NCBI): domain Eukaryota; kingdom Fungi; phylum Ascomycota; class Sordariomycetes; order Hypocreales; family Nectriaceae; genus Fusarium; species Fusarium pseudograminearum. The sequence goes on from NC_031951.1 coordinate 2,150,171, forward strand.
TCAGCTCATCCATATCAATCGTCAACAACAACCCTGACTACTCCGTACCATCATACTGTGCTTGACGCAGTATCACTCAGCAGGACCTGTTTTGATAAATCACATACATACAACTGGCGAATCCGACACTGCAAGTGACGTGACGTAGGCTGCCAACAAAGCATTGAGTAACTATGTATCATACGGAGATAGCATTCGGGTGTAACTTGCGTCGGAGCCGAATGGTAAATTCAAGTCAATACGCCGATGTATTTGAATACGCGAATACGCAAATGCCAGCTTTGCACCTAGTTACGCTGCCCAAGTGACGCAAGTCTCTAGAAGGGACACAAATCCCAGTCTCATACACATATATTCTGCAGCTGTTAATTTCAAAAGCAGGACAGAACATAAAAGGTGTCTTGTAGTTATGGTCTGTGGTGCAAAAATAATTCACCCAGAAAATGGCCGAAAATGGTATCAGTTGACCCAGCGATTTTGTCTCTTACAATCGTGGAAGCTAAGTCTTTACGGGATAGTACTGAGAATAAGCATGTTTGCTGATCGAGCACTTACCAAGGTAGGCAATAGTGGCGACTTTCTGACTCGATAGTTTCTTAGCACGCTCAGTAAACTTCCCAGCTAATTCATGACTCGTGATCTGCTTGGCAAGAGGAACCGTCTGCAACGTTCATCTCACAGTTTATGTCACCACCGTATCCTCAGAGATTCACCTGCCAAGTTGAACTAGCATTATACTAACTCACTCAACTAGGTAGGGATGGTAGTTCCATCATCCCTGGTTTCGTTTCCTAGGAGAACTCGTGTTTACAATCAGCAACTAGTAACCAGAAAACATGCAACCCCACGAATAGATCGTCAGCTAACTTGGCCGGTCAACAAGCATTAGTCCAGCTGCTATTTTGCCCATCCACGATTGACTAGCGACAACTCACCGTCAAAGCAAAAGACTGACCGCCAGTTGATGTGATTGTAGCAGTCAAAGCACAGCCAGTACCTTACATAGGTAGGTAGTCAAAATAAGCTGCCCGTTACAAACACCATCACAAACAGACGAGATAAACGGCTGGAATTTTAAATCACGGCCATGTTAGAGTTTATACGCATGTAAGCATGATATGGCACCTCAATCAGTGCCGTTTCATAGAGCATCATATATATCTCCTTCGTTAAACACAGTTGGAAACTTTAGCATCTTTGATAAAAAATCGTTCAGGTCACATTCAATTCATGGATCCGTTCGTTAGTGTCTCCCTTTGAGACAAATATGGGCTGAGATGCGTTTGTATAGACACAGACAAATAAAATAATAATAACACTCTTTCTTTCCCTGGACTCTTCCGTCTTTCTTTCTTTCTTTCGTTCTTTCTCCTCCCTCTTTCGCGGCTCCAGAGTGTACAGAAACATGGGGTTGTCCAGCCCACATCTTGTTCCCATCTTTCCGCTCGTAAATCAACAAACTTTGCATAAACCGAGTAACTGTATGTAGTGGAATATAACTATCCGGGACCACCAAAGTCTCAATCTCATATCCCCCTTGCGCCATGATGTGTGTGTTTGTGTGTGTGAAGTATGTGTAGTTGTGTGTGCGTGCGGAAAAGGACCAACCCCGGGTGGTCTCCAAGTTGCGAATGGGCATCGTCGAGAGCCCTTGGTGTTCGTCCCTCATTACTGGTAGCTGAATATGTGGTGTTGTGTGTCCCGGCAAAAAACAATAGACAATGACAATTATAGCATCCAACTGCGAACATTGGTGCGGAACTTCCCGACAAGAGATCTTTCAAATTGAGACGGTACGCCGTTAACTCCAGGTGCTTCAAGCATGCTTTGTTCACCGGTCCTCACCACCCCTCGCCTTTCCACGTCTCCTGAAGAAGTCCATGACACGCTTGGCGGCTCCGCTGCTTCCTTCGTGACCACGGTAGTTCTCTCCATCATAGGCATCTGCGAACTTCTTGTGACTCTTGTGAAGCACACCCGGACGGTCCTCGCGGCTACTTCCAACAGGGCGGCCATCGTATCCTTCAGACCCGGAAAAGTCTTCTTGGTACGGGCGAGATCGTGGATCGTTAGGCCGTCGCATATCCACCGATGAATCTGAACCAGTATTTAAATGGCTTCCTCCTTGGATATAAGTTGGAATGGCGCTAGGTCTTCGGCCATCCTGTTGCTGAGATCCATATCGGGTGTTGTACACAGGACTGGATTGTGCTGTATCACGCTGGGGGTACTGCTCGTAGGGCGCGTCAAAGTAAGGCTCGCTGTATCGGGGCTCATCGTGAGCGCTGTAGCCGCGGAGTTGCTCAGTTCGAGGATGCTGAATGGGCAGATCCTGCTGTGAATCCGCTTCAGACCCCGTCACGCTTCCCTCGTTTCTGCCTAGGCCCATAGCCTTGGCCAAAGAAAATCGACGGTTCTGCTTGTCACTTGAGCCTTGAACACTGCCACTACGCTTCTTGCCAAGACCGATCGAGAAGGACCGTCTGGAGGCCTTCGAATCCATTGAGGGCCTGGGACCAGCATCCTCACCTGGCAACATTGTGTTTGACATGCTGACAGGAGGATACTTCCGGGATGACTTTTCAGCCTGCTGCTGCTGCTGTTGTTGCTGCTGCTGCTGCTGCTCGGGTCGTTTCTTAGACCGGCCACCAAAGATAGATCCACTACGACCCATGATTTTGCTGCCAATATCACCCAGAGTATTCGATCGCTTATGGCCTCTACCAGCCGCCTTGGTCTCGTTCTGGAATGTCGTCATCTTCATCACTTTAGGAGGAACACTGCCAACATCCTTAGCAATATTGCCCTCCTCCTCAGGATTTTGTGGTTGCTGAATTCGGCCATGAGCATTTGTATCGGCGATGGTAGGTGGTGCAGGCTGGCCGTAATTGGTTTGAGATTGCAGACCCATCGAGGTAGAGGATTGCATTGATCCCTGTGTTCGCGGCCTTGTCGTAGTGGTTCCACCAGTCATGAAAGCATTGTCGGAAGTGGCGCGCGTGTCGCGAGATGGCCTGTGGGGAGGAGGCGCATTTTTGTGTGAGCTCTGGGGACGTCTCGACTGCTGAGCACGAGAGGGGTTGTCCTTGGTCAGTGGCGGTTCACGAGGCAGAGGCTTCTCGGTAACAGGCTCGGGCGTATCAGCAGGTTGCTGCTGCTGTAGCGAGTGGGAACTAGGTTTCGAAGGCGCAGCATCGGCACCACGTTGGGTTTTTGTTGTAGGGGCCACGTATTCGACCTGGACTGTTCTTCGCTTAGCATCCTTGGGTGTGCCGCGATGAGTAGCCTCAGAATCGGGATCGACACTGCCATGCGTCTTGGCCAATCCTCCAACAACAGGAGGATGAGATTGCTTGTGCTTCGAAGCCTCACGAACCGAGTTGCTTCGGGCGACGGTCGGCGCCTCAGCGTAGTCGTCGGGAGAAACACCTGAGTCGGGTACCTCGGAAGGTAGTGTTGTCGAGCTGGTGATGAACTCAACGAGATTGGCGTACTCACTCAGCCAGCTGTGTCGAGCAACTTCGAACAAATCCGCTCTCTTGCGGGGGTTAGGAACGAGAATGCGGCGGAGAAGGTCTCGAGCGTGAGGGGTGACGTATTCAGGGAAGGTCAAAGGAGTCGTCACAATGTATTTGTATAGAAGGTTGATGTTGTCGCCTTCGGGGTTGGCAGGATCGTCGTCGAAGGGGAGGTAGCCGGCAAGCATGGCGTACTACAACAGGTCAGTTCAACATCCACTTTCTCGCGCCAATTGCGGAACTTACCAGAATGACACCACAACTCCAGACATCCACCTTACGACCAGTGTATAGAGAATCGCTGACAACCAGTTCAGGCGCGGCATAACAAGGACTTCCACAGCTTGTCTGCATGAGATCACCCTTCCTGGAGCCGTTCATTTTAACTCGATCCAGGCCCATTCGCTTCACGAACTCCTTGTCTGTAAGGTTAAGTTCCTCCTCCTTAGTCAATTCTTCGTGGGCATCAAAAGTGTTTGCGAAGCCAAAGTCGGTGATGATAATGTTGCGGTTACGATCGAGAAGCAGGTTTTCCAGCTTCAAGTCGCGGTGCACTATTCCCTTCTTGTGGAGGTAACCAACGCCCGACACAAGCTGGGCGAACAAGCGACGAGCAGCATTGTCTTTCAGGTATCGGTGGTTGAGGATATAATCGAAAAGTTCACCTCCAGATGCGTATTCAAGAATGATACCTATGTGTCGGTCTGTCTCGACCTTGTCGATCAGACGCACAATGTTGGGGTGCTGAACCCCGCGAAGGATGGCAACCTCGCGGTAAATCTTAGCAAATCGAGAGGGATTGCTTCCGACAGTGTCCCTCTTGATAAGCTTAATGGCAACCTGTCATTGTAAGTATCGTGTCTCTAGAATGATGAATTACAAAAGCTTACTTGAACGCTGCTGTCTTGCTTCCAGCCTAGCTTCACCTTGCCGAATTCACCCTCACCAATGGTGTTGCCAAGAATGAAATCGCCAAATTTGGTGTTGCCCTTGTTACTACGGCTGTGGTCATGCCGACTTCGCTGCCTTCGTTCTTCTCCATGTTCGCCTGTTGCGACAGCAGGAGGAGGCGCGGTTGAATCGTCGCCGTTGTGCTGGTTTGATGCATGGTTGCGATCCCGGTCGATGGTGTCTTGAGCAGCAGCAATGGCTTTTGTTAAGCTGTCAGTGGCATCGTGGACGGGTTTCGAAGGCGTGCTGTGGGCGGATCGAACGGGCAATTGTGATGGTGCGGTCTTGCCATCCCGGCTGCTGGCTCGGGCAGCAGCGTCAGCCTTGCTGCTTCTGTAGCCATTCTCTGCAGCGGCTTGTTCACCACGCGATCCAGTTCGTGTGGATTCGTTTCGGCGGGGTGAACTTGGAGGCTTTTCGTTAGGATAATGAGACCTTCGCGAGCTACCACTCTGGTGGTTAGAGGAGCTCCGCGGAGGAGCGACGGGAGGCATGTTGCCTTGCCAGTCAGAGGCAACTGGTTCTTGGTGGTTGGCCGCTGAAGCGGTGACGGGTGAACCGAAGCCGGGAGTTAGATGATAAGAAGGCGAGGGAGCGCTGTCGTTCGTTTTTCGTGAAGGAGGTCGTCGCGATGATGAAGAAGCGGTCGAGGTCTGCTGGGCATTGTACGCCTGGCTGTTAGGGGATGATTGTGAGGGCCTGTACTGGCGGGACGACGGTGTGCCCAAGGGGGACGAAGCCAGAGCGGTGTGTTGATGGGGGGCCGTTTGTAGGGCAGCCGACGACATCTTCCACGCCCAAACGCGTTAATAAAAGGAAGCGAACGGATGGAACCGTTTTTGCACAGGGAGCGTTTTCAAGTCCCAAAGTATTATACAACAGCTGTGCGCGAGAAGCGGTTTTCTGACGGTAGCGCCCAGAAAAAAAGACCCAGCTGGCGACGCGGATATGCAGGTCGAAATACCTGGCAGTTTCAGTCGGCCCAGTCTAGGGAAGCGCTGAACCGGGGACAAATGCAAGCGGCTCCAGACGAGTACAGCAAGGTACCTGATGTAAGCGACTATTACGGGGAAAGTCGACTCCCAAAAGGATGAAGAAAATAGAAAGAATGGAAGCAAATCAAAGTCGGGTTGGGTCAGATTAGTTAAAAAGTTGATGTCGTGAATCGACAAGATTTCATTTCATGGTGCGCGCGCGACAAATTAAGTTGCTCGAGATCGGTTGTATCCGCTCCAATGCGTTTTGATTGCTATACCGGTCGATATCGAACGTAATTCGAGGCGAACAGTAAGGATCCAATACAAGGTCGGGTTGCAGCTAACGGGCGCGACAGGCGATCAGAATTAGGATTGGATTGGAGCACAGCTGACGCTGGATGCGTTGGCAGGCGGGCTGAGGTTGTTTTTTCTTGTTGTTGTGTTGTTCCGTTGCGTTGCGCTCGCTGCGGCTTGGGCCTTGGGCCTTGGGGTCCTGCAGGTGCTAATTAGGCGATGAGACTGGATTGGATCCAATTGGACTGGGCTTGGGTCGTTGGAGGTTGGAGGTTGGGATAATATGCGCGATAGCAGCGAGATCGAACCAAACGCTCCTCAATGCAATGCGATGCGAACGCGCAAACGCTTAAATCAGACGCGAGAGGGAGAGAAAAGGTTTGGAGTCACCAGAAAACAGGCGAAATAAAAAAAGAGGATGGGAAAAAACGAGACCGGGGACGAGGTTTCAATTAAACGGGCGAGGGTATAGAGTACAACTAACAGCCAAGTACAGCAGAAATTTTAATTGGGTTTAGCACCATAAAAAAAAGCCATGGAAGGTAGATAGGTACCTAGCAGAATGGTGTGAGGGCCGTGTCTGAGTCTGAGTCGAGTCGGGGCCTCACGCGCTATCAGGGACAGAATTGAGTGAGACTCTGGATTATAATCGAGAATCAAGTCAACAAGCAACAAGGCCAAGCAAGGTTGACGAGTGGAGTTTGAGGTGGAAGGGAACTTTCCAGGACCTGGTTTTGGTGGACGGGAGACCGGGGGCCAGAGCAAAAAAGAAACCATGCGCGCGATGTGAGGAGACGGTACTTAATTTACTGCGGGATAAATAGCAGATCTCGAGGTAGACAACATCACAAACTGGGAGAACCCTGGCAAACTCAGCCCAGTCCAGGGAAGGGAAGCCATTCACCAATTTCCCAGAAGGGGAACATTCAAGACTCAAAGACTCGGGCGCCAGGACAGGATGAGACGTTCTAAACCGTCATGTTTACACTATTAGCTAGGCCTCTTCAGGTACCTTGGCTTCCCTGGTACGGGTAGGCTGGGGTGGAAGGTTGGGTTGGGCTGCAGGAGGAGGAGGAGGATGGATTGGAGTGGAACCCCCCTCATCCTCTTTCATAGGTACTAAGTACTAATGGATGGAGGCCCTATCCACCACTAAAGACATTAACACAGGCCATTGACCAAACTAACGGTGCCTCTATACTAGGAAAGTGTTGGAGCATTGGCGACTTCCAAGACTTGGAGTGGATAGCAATGCTATGCCAAAAATAATAGACTCTCTTCTCTCTTCTCCAAAAGCAGATATTGCATATCTCATCCGATGCAAGGAGTAGGTAGTGAGGGTGGCTGGAAGGGGGACCATGCATGATCACAGATCCATATCACTGCAGTACCCCTGAATATAGCGCTGTCGTTCCTGCAGGTACGGAAACAGTGCCTACAGACAGATACGATGCGTTAGTATGCGCTGTATCATCATCCAACATCCATGTCTGGTCTGCCTGTCTGTCTATTGACTTCTACCCAACCCGACTCCTCCCTCCCCTCCTCTCAAGTGACTGATCTATTTACAGCCGAGTTGTTAGTTCCCGATGCCAAACTATCAGCTGGTCATGAGTGTCATGTCAACAAATATCCCGCAAATGACGAGACAACAGACAAGCTGGATAGATCCTTGAACAATTCAATGGCACATTTGTCACCGATATTGGATGACGACGATGGTTGCGGGCGAAGTAGGTGAACAAAGATTCAACCAAGGCTCTTATTTTTATTCTTGTCGTGTCCTGGTTCTCAAGATTGGAATATCATGCTTCACCAGCCATCTATCGGCCAGTGCTCACGCCAGCTCGTCACTCGATGCTCTGCTTTATCATGCTCTGTTTCGGGGTGTCTGAAGTAATCCAGGTCGGGGTCCATTCTGTGTTAGTCTACTGGTTCCCTTGTCCGGCCTGGAATTGAATTTTGGCGCCCAATAGCCAGAGTTCCGGCTACCGATTATTACTCGATATTTTGTATAGAATGCTTTCTTTGTTTAACCCCAACAACGAGGGAGAGTCTCTTTACTTTTAGATCCTGGTCCGGGGAACACGATCTGGAAGACAATGCACGAGGCATTGAGCATTAATCTTAAGAGTGGGCTTTGCAAAGGCGTTGACTCTTTGGGAAGAGGGTGGTGGTCTCAGCTCTGACTCTTTTTTTTTGTTGCTCTCTGTCAACTATTTTTGAACGACGTACGGAGTATACTTTGACTATAAACTCGTTACAGTGTACGGAGTGGCTTGGCTTTGGCTTGAACGGGTAGGTACATAACGTGCTGCTGAGCAGCGCGATCTGCATTGCATGGATGATATCAACGGGCACAACAACGTTGCGCCGTTTGGCTGCATTATACCTTGAACATCTATTTGCAAAGGCGCCCTGCATGATTTAATTGTTAGGCACGCAACCAATCATCCAATCTACTTCTCAGCATCGTGCACTCCGGTTTCAACAGCCGGACCACCTCGCCTGGGCCCGTCTGTTGTCTTTGCTCTCGTATTCCAGCCAGCCCGAGTCGATGCGCAGGTAGGACAAGGGGAAACTACTATACCGCTCGAGGTCAAGTTTCCACCCGGTTCGAGAAGTTTGAATGGAAGCAAGGAGACTTCTCTTGTGGTTTGTGCGTTTATAATAGGTCATTCTTTGTCGGTAGATGATGGAGCTGTCCTGCGTTCTACCGAACAACGTTTATTCACATGCCTCATACTAGTAGATAAATAACAACTCTATTTCCTTGCCCAGTACAGAGTATAACTGCCGATAAAGTTCCATCGATAGACTATTCTCATTTCGTGCACTTCCGCATGCACATCGATGCTATGGCTCAAGGGTAAGCTTCTCGATCCTTACAGATGCATCCGCATTAATTATAGAGACTAAAGCTCTCCTCACGCACACTTTGCTTCTTGGGCCTGCCTCTTTTTGCTACGGCATAAGCAAATTATCAGTTCAAGTCATTTTGATATGTATCACATTACGAACTTGTCACGATTTTTATTTTATTTTATTTTTCGTAACGAGGCAACAAAACCCTGATCTGAGGCGCCATGTCAATAAGCGACGGCGATCATCATCACTGGCTCGCAGCATCTTCCTTGACTGACAAGAAGCTCTTCCTGCCTCAAGTGGACATTTGTCCGATGAACCTCCCTCTTGACCCTTGCTTTTCTTTCGTTGTCTAACTTGTTCCTTTTTTTCTTTCAACATTTCCGTACCATCTTTTATCTCACGACGAGCCCGAATCTCGCTTGCCGGTAACGGTACCCCAGATACAGACAGATTCGATCATTTCAATGATTTCATAACCGAATTGATTGCATACATATCGGCTACTACTGTACAGTTCGGGTGATTCTTTGTTGTCCATGACTCTGAATCTGACCATTTTCCCGAGACATTTGCTTTTTTATCCGTCCAGATTCCGAAACAAGCTAATTTCCCTCACTAACTCGAACCTCCGACATAGATGCCATAAATACATCCACACGACGACGTTGATGAGATGAGACGAAACTAAATTCTGCACTTGACATCCGCAAGGACTACTCTTTGGTTATTCTCAAAGCTAACCATCAACACTAGCAGTTTGTGCCGTGCTGCGCGCTATGTACAAGCTCATAACTCAGCATAAATACCGGAGATGAGCTTGTGGTTAAAGCAGACAGGGATCTCGCTGACGTGAATCTGAGCTTGACAAGGGCAGCTCTGACCTTTGCCCTTTCGTTTCAGACGTCATTTTATCCGGCCTCGCCGTCCGTCTCTGCGAGCAAAGAAACAAAGCCTATTGTCTCGATTGTTTGTCCTGGAGACGAGACGAAACGAGACGACACGAGACGACACGATACGTTTGGTGTTTGAGTATTCCGCAGAGACTCTAAACTACTGTTTACATGAATGTTATCAAATATGTTCAGGTCCATGCCTGCCTACTGCATTTCGGCTATATCAACGATGTTTACTTTTTGACGTAACCATATCTCAGTAGGCACTCAGCTGAGCCACTAAGGCACAGATGGTACGATAATACAGGACCACGCAATTCAGCTGAGATGGACGTTCGCATCCGAGATTCAGCCCTCTCCCGTGAACTCTGTGAATCATTTATCCCGGTTGTGATGGTCCGCCAAGTGACGGATCCCAGTCGCAAACTATACATTGGTGGTACATACTTCAGGTTCCTACGGGTGTTGGCTGTCGTGGTTCTTCATCACAATCAAATGACCATCTCGTCACATCTGATCGCTGTTCATCTACAACGCATGACTTAATCCTGGACCTGGCGAAGTCTTGGTTCCCATCCCCATCCGAGCTCTCTCCACGTCAGTTGGCAAAATCTTCAGGCTACATTTTGATGCGCTGTTGCAGCCTGACTGTGCTGTCCGTAGGGTAGCAAGATCATCATCGCAACGAGCCAGTCGTAGCTTCGGCGAAATGTAACACGAATGTCACCATTTAATATCGTGCAATGCCTTAAACAACTGTTTTATATGGTAGGGTTTGTGATGTGATGGTTTTCAATATTCTCCGATCTTATACGCTTAAGCGTGATGAATTACTGAGGCTGCGAAATTGAGAGCTTTCGGGTAGTGTAATACTTGATAGATAATAATACTAGAGCATATTAATGTCCAGATCATCAGCCAAGTTCATTGATAAACAAACTCTGGCTACTGGGTTGCAGACAAGTTAGCTCCTAAGTATCAGGGTACAAAAATAAGTAGTCTAAGTAGCACAAACTGTCCTAATAATTTCGTTTCTTATACTAAGCAGCCAAATTTTCTGTTACCTTAAGGCCTAGCCAGATGATCCAGATACCTTGCGAAAACTATGAAATGACCGTTTTCGCTGGATAGTAGAGGTCATGAGGCATAGCCGAGGCACAAGAAACCGCTATCAGGTGTTGCTGGACTTAGACTCCTCTTCATGCCGAGGCCATATAAGGATTTGAACTTGAATATTGTCGATGTTATCCATGCTTGATCATATCGGAAGACATACAAGATGCTACGCTAGATGTGTAAGATCAAAATGCTAAATGCTAGTTTTAAAGCTTGATGCTGATGTTATAAACATCCAATGCCACAGCAACACCAGTCAGTGTCGCGCTATATGCGACGAGAATGCCCATCGTAGCGATGGGAGTAGCATCAAGTGTGTTGACAGTCATGTTGACCAACCCAGTCAACAAGTTTGCCAACAAAAATACAGCCAGACCGTTGCGATTGTACGCTCGCATCACCCGACTGGTGGCGTGTGTATATGCCTCCTTCTCCGTTTTCGCATCCTGCGCATTGTAGAATGTAGGGAAGAAGATCGTGTCGATAACAGCAAACCCAAGGAGTTGTACGGTGTTGAAGGCGACAACCCACAAGACGTAGGGTAGGTTTGCCATGCGACGAGACACGGCTAATCCAAAACCATAATGGTAGTTGGTGGACAACACATAGAGACCTGTCCAGACTCCACCCCATACGGCCGTGATCTTCAGAAGCTTGTTCCGTTGAGCTCCAGGACCAGCAGTACTCTTGGGGACAAGATTACGAGGAATGACAAACATGCCCGTATCCTGTCCGGCAAGGAAGATGGCCAAGTAGCCGATGAAGCTGAAAATCCCTTCACGGTTCATGCTAATTAGATCGGTCCTGGGCGCCGTGAGGACGTACGCCTTCAGACTAGTGGTTTCAAGCAGGACCTGATATGTGACACCCACCAACAACGACAGCGCCGCAAATGAAGGAATTAATTTGCGCACTGATTGGAAGATAGCCACAAAAGGGGGCAAGAATCCCAGTGTGAAAAAAAAGTTCCAATGGACGCCGTATTCTGTCACATGTTCTGCGTAATCCAGGCCCTTAACACTCAGGAACCGTATGAAGCCCAGGACCAGGAGTGGAATGGAATGGCGCAACGACTGTATGAGACGTGAGGAAAGTGATGAAGCGTTGCCTACAGCGCCAGCGCGACCTGTCGCTTTCTCTCGCAATACGGGACGAGCTGCGACAAGGCCAGCTGAAAAGACAAAGGATCCAACACCAAGGTCCATGAGAGACGTACCCCATGTCTCAACCTTGGCAAAGCGTCTGGGAAATAGGCGGAAATCGACAGCAAGGATAGCCACACAGGTGACAATCAACATGCAGCCACGGAAGTTTGTGAGGAATGGCTTTGTTGAAAGGATATCCAGCTGCGCAGAGCTCTCGTTGGACCGGGCATTGGGAGGTATCTTGGCCTTCTTCTTTGGACTTCTAGAACGGGGTGGTAGAGTAAAGACGAGGATGGCGGGGGCAATTAGGAGAAGGTTGAGCAGAAGTGGCGAGTTGGAGTAGAGGGTCACCGAGAGGAGGATTGCGCCAACATTGAGGAGGAAGTCGACGGCGAAAGCCAACGCCGTGTATGGTTCAAAGAATGACTGGCGGGCTTGGAGGACGGACCAAAGTAGAATAGCTACCTGCAACGGATCAAATTTAGCAACTCTTCACGGGCGGCTAGGCGTGGGCTGGTGTTGGTTTTGGAGTTTGAGTTGGAGGGGAACAAACAGCTGCAACGGATGTAACATAGTTGATTTCTGCGACAGAGCCACCAGAAAGGTTGGACACGAAGTCCTCCTTTTGCTGCTTGTAGCTGGCAGTATCAGGCATGGCTGGCGATGAAGTGGTTGGGAATAGGTTTTAGCGCATAGCTGGAGAGAATGTGAAGAGCAAGTTTTGAGGACAAAGAAGCGACACCTGTCAAGTTGACAAGTAATGCGAAAGGGAGCTCAGCCTTGTTCGTGATGTGATGCCAGGTTGTAAGTAGGATACTGCGATGGAGGGGCCCGAGGCTAAGGAACGGTACGGGTAGGTCCAGACCCAGGAGCTTTGGCCAATCAGTACCTACCTACCTAGATGAGACGTTACAGGAGACGGTGTCACGTGCATCCTCACCAACCTTCTAATCTCACTTACACAGTCCCAAACCTTCAACAACTCAAGCCCTTGATAACAAACATGATATCCCTGCTTCATTCCGACATATCAAATATTTCGTCCAGCGCCTCGTTCAGGCCGTCGGGTCGGAAGGACCAACTAAAAGCGGGCTCTGTTCCGCGGTCGCAGACATGATATGTCGGCACCAATTGCCTAGAGCAAGCCGCATTTCTTTGTTCTCTTACGCCAGCAAACACACACTTTTGTCATGTCAAAGATGACCGTCAGCGCCAAATGGCTCACTCCTTTGTGACGGAAAAGTCTGAAGTCAGAGTATGTTGGGGCAAGTGTGCATCACGCATGTCATCCTTTCTTTAAGAAAAAGCGCCATCTCATTCTGATTTAATGAGGTGGTCATCAGCTATAGGGGGCAATGGCTAGTTCTAATACATCATTCCATCCGTCCTTTTACTCTCTCCGTATATCCGCTCCATATACTTCTCGCTCTTCTTCGTACTTTCTTCTTGATTGCCTACTACTCATAACTTGTTCAATATCTTTGTAAAGGTACATCACCTTCACCTTCGCAGCAACCATGACGACGGCTACGGCTGAAGCACGGTCACGTCCAGCTATTGAGCCCATACGAACTACTGGTCCTGATCTGAATGTTCGCTCCCTACGATCACGCATTGTACAAAAGAGCCCTTCTTGGACCCCTTCGCCTCTTTCACCACGCAGCCTCCCTATCCCACGGGTTCGACTTGCGAGAGATGATGATACGGCGCAAGACGATGGAATGAATGTTGATCAGGTAGAGAGCCCAAAGCTTGATCCTCTCAAACAAGATGCCAATCTCCGCAATGTCTCTCTGCGACCTATCGCAGAACTTGCCCTTCCAAGCCCCAGCACCTTGCCGTCTCGACGTTCTCCCCTTTCGGCGCCCCTGTTTGCACCTCACGTTTTTCAAAGACCAACTCTTGCCGAAGAGACAAGAAGTATGCTGCTTCATGCTCCAGGTTCTGATTCACGTCGCAACTCTGTTTTCTTGGACCGTGAACGCCGCCAGTCTGCCCCTGGTGGTCCTCTGCATACCAGAGCCATACAGATTGCCCGGCAGAGAGACGACCTTCATCGTCGAAGACTCGCAGGTTCATATAGACCTCGTGAACCTGAGATATTGGTTCAACCAACCGAGCTTCGTCGCTTATCTATGTTGCCCTCGAGTGACACTGGACCACCATCACCTTACCCTGTGGACGGACGTTTGACTACCCGTGTGGTTGTGCATTCCCCAGGAAAGAAATCGCTTGTGCTTACCAGAACTTTCGACTTGGATGAGCTACGAGCTACCCTTCCGCCGATTAGCCCTGTTGAACAGACGGATCGGCGTGCATCAGTTGCATGTCTTCAACCCCCCGCCAACATTTCACGATCATCTTCACCGGGTTACCCTCGGGACAGACGAAGTTCCTACGGTGCCATCCCGAGAGCCAGCCACAGTCGGTCTCCTCCTGGCGAGAGAAGAGTTTCACGTCAAAGCCTGCCTCCTGTTGCTATTCGTAAGTAAACAACCCGTGCCAGGACACTCCTTTAAAAGCTCAACGTCACAACTTTGAAAAGAATATGTCACTAATTTCTCATCAGGACTTGACTATGCCCGAAGATACCTTCCCGTTCTGGCTGCGGTCATTTTGTCAGAGCTTGTCCAGCCTGGTGACATGGTTGAGGTTCCGCTGCCGCATCCCCGTGCATGGGAGGAAACTGTCACACACGTCTACACAGGACGAAACCCACTTACGGAACCCATCAGACAGAACATCCTGTATCTTGGTGGTTCCGTCTAAGAAAGAAAATGTTGAACTAGATGAATTGGGCTGCAAAATTGTTTAACCTGGCAGAGCGTTGCGACTTGTGGGGGCTGGGCTATGGTCAGGGAGTTTTTAATATTTCTTTCAATACTTGGGTAGTTAGCGAGTAAATGACTCTTTGATTCTGGATTCTAATATTTAAGTACTTCCTCATGCTTGTGATAATCGAGCTTTACTACCTGCATTGCTCAATAAGTCTCATACCCATCCTTGGGAAGTCGAACGACACGTTCGCAAACTTGAGCACAATCATCCACCAAGGATCTACTAAGCACCCTAAGAATGTCATACAAGAAGCCAGTCTTTACAATGCTATTGGGTTTCTAAATCATGTGCAAACGCATATTGCTGTTTATCAGTGCACCTAGCAACAACGCAGAAAGGCACATCCTCCAACATACTCAGAGTACCAAGAAGTGTCACCAGCTGCAGCGCAGCACCATAAGCTCATTCATTTTACTGTAGGCATTTATGGCTACCGAGGCCGAATCAATCTGTGGGTTCCATACGTTGGCTGACAGCGTAAGGATCACACCGGATGTCATCGAGGGCAGTCTATACGTTGGCCATGGTGATGCCAGTCTCTGCAGCAGAGCCGTGGCCAGTATTGACTCGGAGAGTACAGATTCTCAACAAGTCTGAAGTAGAACCTAGCAAGCCTTGAACGATACCCTCCTCTGCATTTCTTCAATCACGGCTAGAGGTTGCAGAAACTTGATGTCAATGTATATGCTACGAAAAGGTAACCAAATAGAGATTGAGCCCAACATCTGATGGACATATAAAACTCTGTCTTCCCCAGTGCTACCTGAACTTCTTGTTATGCCAGCCTCTGGGCTTCCCAGTCCTCAGGGTATCAGAAAGGCTGACCGCTGGAAGCATAATGAAAGAGATCAGTAGGTCAGCTTATTCTATTGAGACTATACTCTTTAGGCTGTTTACTTTTGCATCCGAAGACTTTGGAAGCCAGCTTTTCTAGGATTCCCATGGCCTAAGCACACTTAACGCAAGGGGGGCAAGCATACACCGGTTCAAGCTACAGACACTCAAGCAGTGGAAACACAATATCTGCATGGCAAGAGGAATTTAAAGCGCGCCATTAATGCATTGGATATACCATGGCGTTGAACGACCCCATTTATCCAGCTTCTCTTGTGCCACGGTTTCACACCTGGGAGCCTGTACATATCACCGCACTTGCCTACGAGCATAGTATATAACGAGAGCAGCAGTGTCTATAGCTTCAAAACTGGTAGCTCGGAAACAAGACAAGTATTTTGCGGTACTGTATGCTTTGTGATGTCTCTAATAACTATTAACTCCATATGCGGGGAGATATCTTGCAGGTTAATACAAGCAGTAGAGATACGAAAAATGTGTTGTTTCAGGGTGCAATCGAGCTACATAATTTCGTTTTGAGAGAGGTTCAAGCGGTAACACAACGCTCAAAGTAATTTTGCTATGTGGAGTGTTGTACCTCCTGGATCGGGACTGAAGTTGTTGACGAATCTGTATCTGTCCTTTGATTGGATACATACTTCTGACCTAGTGTGCATATGCGCTCATACATATATAACTACCTGTGTCTTATACTAGGCCCAGTCATGAGATGTTATTGGAAGATGTCTCACTATCTGCAGAGAAGAGCTAAGTGGTTTGCAAATGCAACCACCCTAAAGTCTGACTATTGCACATGTATAACGCATCACAAATTGCTACTAATAGACCTGCGTCGTATTGCCTTCTGATTTGTTTCTGAACTCACGGCTGTGCTTGACCATTTGTTGACAAAGGGAGGCCTCGGTACGACGTGGTCCGAAGTGACATTCGACACACCAACGTGCGTTTCACAGCTTGCTGGAACTGTACTCAAGTTCACAAATTGACAATCTTGGCATAATTTTGAAGACACGCCTTATCCAGGAGGCGTCATTGGTTTCTAAAATGCTCGATGCAATAACTCCGATTGACATGTGCCAGCCTGGGCTGTGCATGGGTCACATCACACGATGTGTCCACAAGATCACTGACAAGAGATCAAGGCATTGACATCTCAGGCTAGCATCAGGATGGTGGTCTAGGAAACAAGCCAGCATCTGTACTGCCACCTGCCAGTTGCCTATTACGGTCCCTCCCCCACAAGTGTTCACGATTTGTTGCCGACACGAACACTTCGGTTGAGGTGGTCAGTGGAGAAAGACGGCGCGACGCAAGCATGGTCTGCAGGATGCACGCTCGGACGTCGATGGGTGCTATGGACACGCCTGCAGTGTCGCTCATTAGCTCGACAGGGTGCCTCAAGGCACTAAAAACCATCGCGTGTATTTCGGGCTAGTTTCTTCAGGTAGCGCAGTAGTGCAGGCAGAGTTGCTGAACAGTCAACTTTGAGACAACAACCTGCATGATTGAGAGATCAAAGCAAAGCACTACACCAATGTGGCATTTTCTGAGCCGGAGACTTGTTCATTTTCGGTATTTGGGCGTCTGTTCTCCGGAGGTAGGAAAACAAACAAATAAGAAGAGAATCCGAGCGTTTCCCAAGTTAAGCGAAATACAAAACTCTGTACAAATGGACCGGCCCGGCGGCTATTGCGGCTTTATCCCAAGTTGAAGCGGAGCTCCGATAGTGGGCGATGGCCGACCGATGCTAAGCCGTCGAGGCGCTTTTCGGACGGGACGCTGTGAAAACAGTGCATCTGCGGGCGCGAGTAATTTGTTGTATTACGTGTTACGTAGTTTTGAAGACCCTGTTGCAGCCATGATCAAGTATTCTAGTCCAACAAGACTAATAAGCATTCGCATCGATCGATCAAGCGTGCTAGGGTGGTGATAAGCATAGTATGATACAGTACGGTATAGCTTGCTTTCTGGCAACGTGTTGCTGATTCTCGCTGCTTTGCTCTGTTTCAACGATGCAATGCGAGCCTAGTACAAGTTGAACGAGCCAGCTACGCATGGCCTTTATGCGACGTTTGCTCCGGGAGGGTGCGGAATCTGCAGCGACTCTTGGCTTTTTGTGTTGGTGTGCCTGAGAAAACGTCAGGGTTCCCCCCATCATAAGATGGGCATGCATGGTCATGGGTAGACATTTGACGATGCGACGCTTCCGGCCGATAGCGAGCTGCAGCTAAACATATTGGGGGATAGAGATCCATGGATATGTACATGCCTACAAGATGATATTAGTGGACGCTGCACATGTAGGCGCATGCATGTACAGGAGATGTACTATCGATACAACACAAGACAGTTGACGGGCGATGAGCGAACGGACTTGTCGATCTTAGAAGTGCATTTGTCAATCGATAATCGTCAGACGCCATTTTGACCGGGGTATGTCCTTCCCGTCATTGCGCCATTGTTGGTGTTGAGGGGATGTTTATCCGTTGAACTAGAGATGGAGAAGATGGAGAAGATAGGAACGAACGCAGGATCCTAAGATCTCTTAGGCAGGTACGTATCGTGAGGTTCGTGAACGATTTACTCTGTACCTTCCCAAGCCATTTCGGACGGTTGAGGCACCTGCCTCGGTAGGGCCAGAGTTAGATACAGGTACCTGGGTCGTGGTTACCTCAGCTGAGTACTATCTAGATCCCCCATGGTATAGTAAGCTACATACAAGATCTCAAGTTGCCTCATCAGGCAACCCATCCTGTCTAGGATAGAAGCTTTGACCATTGCTTCTTCTTGAGGCTCCAACCTCGATCGGGTATCTTATCTTTGGTCTCTTTTATCATTTCTCCATGCATATGTCCTCTGGTCCTATGCTTGGTTGCATGCCTATGAATATCGGCTATTGTTGATTCTGTTGAGAGGTTACAGCACAGAATCATACAAACACTCACTTTGTTTCGAGTGATCGGCGTGCGAATGTCTTCCTTTGGAAAACGTTTTCCCTTGGCCAAGCTCATACAACTGCAAAACATTGCCAACAGCCAGTGCAACTATGGATAACCGTTACAATGCTCTATCAAACCTGCCTCAACCATATCCACAATTCTCGACTAAACATTCGGCTGGCCTGTGCTACCCTTGTTATTGCCGATTGAAGTCCGAGCTTTAGACCCACGACAATACCTAGGTACATGTATGTATCTTGTGAAAGAGGGGGAACCGGGGCACTTGCAAGGGTCTGCAACTGATTACCTTGTCGCGACATAGCAGGTACAACTTTGTACGACTCGCCGAACCAGATCGGGGTGTTGCACAGTTAAATATCGATTACCCAGTGACTTTGCCGATATGTGGCTATCCGTCCCATCCCGTGGGGCTATGGGCGTTGCGAACATTATGGTGCCCTCGAGAGAAGGGGAATCTCTGGAGTAGACGTTCAGCGTAGATGAGATTGGCCCTACTGGCTCAGGATCTACAAAAGGGTATTTTCGGAAGATTAATAATAACCAGGGACCTGCGTCTAACGTGATGCAAACAAGAAGAATCAAGATTGTGGGGATGCTCACAACCTTTGACCAAGGTTTGGCTGGCCTGGCTGGCACAAGCACGATCGGTCCTTTGCTGTCTGTGATGGATCTTGATTCAAGTCATCGTCACAGGGCTCCCGCTGTGGATATCTGCCAGATTTGCAGATTTGGTCTTTTCTCTACCATCACCAACTCAGGGCTTCACATACATGTCTGTCCATGGTAGGTGAGATGATACAATACTTTGTGTAAGCAAGTCACAATTTCACTGACGCTTGCCCATGTTCCATATCGCTTTTCAGATCGAGGCGGACCAATGACGGCCATATGCCGGTAGCACACAGGAAGAGCAGAGCCCCAAAGTCCCGCAAAAGTTGGCTGAGACCAACATAACGTAACGGCGATGTTCACCACCTCATGCTTGGCCTAAAAGGTGTTTCTAATTCAACATGCATACGGCATGTTGCAATGCTTACAACACAACGTAGGCGCACTCCACTGTCTTTCTAGGTACTACTTGTTTCTTCTATTACGCAGATATGCAGAAACAAGTAAGCACGTTGCGATGCTGAAGCAGCGAGCCAGTCGCATCAAAACATAGGACCCATACCCTGGCTCGTACCCCCAGACTCAGCTAACCTGAGTATTATCTAGGCGCAGTACCTTGCGTCGTTTGTCTCACATCATGATATCTAACATGGGTGGATAGCAGAAAAACCCCGCGCAAGAGAGGTTATTATCATCCATATCAAAGCAGACCAAGCAGACGATCGCTGTCCACAAATGCTTAGCTTGGCTAGCAACCCTGGTTTTCTTCTTGGCGTCTATCCAGCACTTGTCCTCCAGTCAAAGCCATCGGACCCCTCCCCCTCCTCGCGAGATCATTACGTTTTTGTTTTGTCTTGTCCCAGCCGATTGCTCATCTGATGTTTATTATCACTCACCAATGTATTATTAGGTCGCGTTATGAACACACGACTCCTGTGGTTCCTATCAGGATGCACATTGAAACCGGTTGAGAAATTGTCATTTTTAATCACGTCCTGGTTCGGCCGACAAGGAGGGGAAAAGCGGAGTGCAAAATGCGACGACTACAGGGGTCTTACAGGGCGGCTTGTTAGCTTGTCCAACAAGACTCCCCTGTCTCTGCAACTCATCTCGAATTGAGTCCCGCCGGAGATGCAACGGTGATCAGGGAATACAGGCCTGAAAATGACACAAAAGTGGTGCCCAGGTAGCCTCAGTACCACGTCTTACGACTCATGTTGTTTGGTTTCGAGTCGCATTACCCAACAGGGCAGGACCCTGGATATCACCGACCTCATTCGTCCACCAAAAACCATCAGAGAGCAACAATTGACGTTTCTTCTTTTTAACTTTGGACTATCACCTGTCTGATCAGCCTCCCGGCGCTCGTGCTCGATGACAGGCAGGATTTGCTTCGGCCTGGCAGGCCCAAGAAAGCCAGGGTTGCAACCGAGCACAACCTGCAAAGCATCTGAACTGTCGTACCACGAAACTAATATTTGTGGGGTTATGCTGTGGAGCTAGACTGCCAACCCATCATTCATCCTTCAGTCCATTTAGGCATGGCTGTCATCACTAACCTTGGAGCTAAGTTAGTGTCAACGACACCATCTTGATCATGTACCTGTTCTCGCGAACTAACGGGTTGTTGTTTACGGGTGATGGCCAAGGATCTGCACCGTTCTGCCCGCTCACCATCCCACAATGAAGTCACATCAGATTGGAGGAAACAAGTACTTGTCAGTTAGGAGCTTAGAAACCCCAGATATTTTGATTATCACTAGCATAGTTATGCCTCAAAGCTTTGTATGCCCTTTGTGGACCTCTCACACCACGTAAAATGCCACCCATCCGTAATTCCCATATAGTCCCAAATTGTTACAAAACGAGAAATGATGACCTCAGCTCGGGCTCCATCAGCAAGTGAGGCTAGTATCATGATAGCCTCGACTGCCTTTCGCCCACCAAAGTTATTTGGTCCAGCAAAGCTCGCTGTTCAGGTTGCCACATGTCTTTCATCTGCTCTGGAAATATCTCAATCCAAGCAGGTGACATTCTGAACCTCGTCAGCGGCCGTCGACTGGAAAAGCGTCTCCATCGTTCCTCCCCAAAAAGCAGAAGCAATAACTTTTTCCATCCATGTCCCCAATCCGTCCTTTTTTTTGGTGGTGGCTGGTGTGGTGTGAAAGAAGTGTTGAAAGAGAATAAGCGGGAAGAGTTTCGTGTTTCTCTCGACCTCATTGGTCTTAGATAATTAACTTCCCATGTGAAAATGAAAACGTTACTCATGGCTTCATCAAAATCGTGTCGTTGCCAGGTCAGATTGCCCAACAAGTGTTCGAACTCTCGTTCGTATACAGCTTGGCGTCAATTGGCGTTGTTGCCATAGGTGTATGCACCCGTATTGGTACATACGATGTGCTTGAATCGTAGGAGGCATAATCGCTCTTCTCCCACGAGACTTGCTGTGCTTGCGTCTGTCGTCCCTTCTGGCGAGCATTGTAACGAATGAGCGAGCCCTTTCCGGGAGGAGTCTTCAAAACAATGGAAGGCTGAGGGGCCGGGGCCAATCGCTGCTCATCGTTGGCATCACCGTCAGCTCGGCTGCCCCAAGACGTCTATAACAGCTTGTTAGCAAAATATAGTTAAAGCACAACCATAAGGAACATACCATATTCAATGTGATCAGGGCATAGAGCTTGACCAATCCGTGGAAATATCCAAACACGACCGAAACGGGCAGAAACATGACATCGCTGGGGTTTCGAATAAACAAACCCATCAGCTTGACCACCTTGGTAAAGGCGAACATGAAAACAAATTGAGACCAGAAAGCGTATCTGCGGTTCTGCATATCCCAGTCTGCGGTTCCCCACCAGCACGAAGCGAGAAGAAGTGGATCGACGAGAAAAGCCAGCGAAGTGAAAGTTGCGAAATGAAGAGCGTATGTGCACCACAATTGTTGCCTGTTTTTGTTAGACATTGGACTGGGATGTTAAATAACGGATTTACTTACTTCCAAATGTAACGCTCAGTAACCATGCTGGTCCAGTTGCTTCGCCAATTGCTTCGAGCCCAACGAGAACATTGGTACAGAAACTTGGTACTGTTCTCCAATGTTGTCTCAATCTCGCACTCCTTCTCGTACTGAATCCATGTCTTCCATTGGTGGCTCACCAGCCAACGAGTCACAAAGTTGTCGTCGTCAGCGTTCAAAATCCACTTTCTCCACTTCTCATTCTTGAAGCCGTGGAGAAAATCGTGACTCGAGAGAATTTCAGAGCGGTAGGCACCGGTGCGGCCAGACATGCAGGAAGTGCCGCCGTCGATGTTGTGTGTGGCAGAGATTTCAAAGTTGCGGCGCTCAATGTAAGCAGCACCCAACCAGTTCCAAGCCTTGGTCGACCAAGAACCGTCGTGCTCCCGTCGAACCCGTTGGCAAGTTCCAACACCACCGATTTCAGGATCTTCGAATGGGGCCAAAATCCACGGCATAAGAGTAGAGGGCCAAGTCACATCGTCGTCCGCCATGATAGTGATGGGCGTCTCAACCTTGGGGAGGGCCTC
This sequence comes from Fusarium pseudograminearum CS3096, assembly GCF_000303195.2. Classification (NCBI taxonomy): domain Eukaryota; kingdom Fungi; phylum Ascomycota; class Sordariomycetes; order Hypocreales; family Nectriaceae; genus Fusarium; species Fusarium pseudograminearum. Next base: position 2,172,741 of record NC_031951.1, read on the forward strand.
GCACACTTGAAGGCGCTTGTTCGCGATGGGGGTGTCCAGAACTCGAACTTTGGGAAAGACCAGAGAGTCAGCCAACTTTTGAAGCCCCTTTCGCTTGTCATGCGTTGTGACCAGGATCAGCTCAGCCGGCTCACAAGCCAGAATACTCTCCAGAGAAGGGCGAAGCTCCTCAAAAGCGTTATGGATAGTGGGGATGACAACAGTAACGTCCTTGCTAGTGAAGGTCGGTTTACTGGGAATGGGCTTTGACTTGTATGTCCAATGGCTGACGCAGTGGACTAGAAGACGGAAATAACGATGAACCCTAAGAGATGGTTAGACTTGGTTGCTAATAAAGTACCAGCAGCCCGGAATGATAGGTTGATAGACTCTAAGAGAGCCCAGTTGCCAGGAATATGTTCTCGAGGTACGCAAAGATAACTTACCAGAGACCTAGGAAAAGGTACAGCCAGAAGGTGCTCGAATACCAAAAGTCGAAAGAAGGCATCGAGAGAGATAGTGGCCCAGCAAAGCCAAGAGGGCTGCGCCCGACATTTTGATGTTCTGATTCAGACATAGTGACGTTATGAGAGTATTGAAATCCGGTAAGTTTGGCGTGTAAGCAGCAGGTGTTGTGCCCTCAAGATGAGGAGGAGCTTTAGTGATATATGACAGATATTGACGGATACCAAACAGCAAAGGTATATATCCGAAAGAACGAGGGCGAGAAGGTGTTTATAAGTGATTTCGGGTAACAAGATTCTGAGTCTTGTAGTCTGGAATTGACAGCGGTTGACCGTCCAAGATGATTGAGGTGAGGTGGAAGTGAATCAGAGACGCTGGAAGTACCAAAGCAAAAACACTATGCACCAGAGACACAGTCGCACCTTCGTAAGATTCGAGGTGGCGGACGTATAATATACAATGACGGGAAAGGGAATTATTCAAAGATGGCCATGACAAGAGGAATTGGCCGGTGGAAGAAGAGCGAGGAGGAGGAAAAGAGGTAGTGGCGATGATAACAGCCTGGGGTGAAGATGGGGAACGGGTCTACGATATATACCTATGCCAAACCCCGTCTCCAAAACGGACCATGCATGAACATGGAGTAGAGAGGGTCCTTGATGAGGCCGCGGGCCATCGTAGTGTGTACCTAGCTGTAGTGGCACTGGTAGGGCGGCAACTACGTAGAGACAAGCGCGCAAGTCTGTCGAGATTTGATCTTGGTCTGGACAACGGAGGACAAGACGGCAGGGGTGTATTGGGTCCTGCGCTCACTGCATTAGGACCGGTGGAGCGAGGGGTTGGATGATTTTGGAGGGTTGGAGGGCCCATGTATGGCGGCGGCGGCGGCTCGACTTGGGGGATAAGAGGGCACAACGATGTAGCTAATTAGTAGCGTGAATGGGATTGGTGGAGGGGGTGTACTAAGATCACAGCAAAAGACTGGCGCGCGTTATTTGAGAGGCGTTGTTGCTGAGAGCCAGCAATTCATTTTGAGTCCCGTTTCCGTTGGACGCCGACCCCGGCCGCGTCACTACCGAGAACGGTGCAAGTTTGATTTTCTCTTTTCTCCTTTTGTTCAAATGTTGCTACTGCAAGTTGTCGAGAAATACTGGAGCGAGTAAACAAGCGGGGAGAACAGCGACTGCGTATGGTGCAGGACAGGGCATGGGGGCGCAGACTTGCAAGCGTGGAGTCTTCTTTAGCACATCCAACTAGGCACCTCAGTGCCTTGGCTTGAAAACTCCAGCACGTCCGTTCATTTCTCCAGGACCCTATCATCGTGGCGCCGATTCTGGGCTGTCGCATGAGGGTCAAGTCTCGTGCACAGCAACAGCCCATGTCAGAGCTCTGATAGCCCTTGGCCAGTGCTGCTCGGCCCGCGGCGCACATCATGGTCCTTGTCTTTGTCGTTTCGTTGTTTTGCCTCTGGGGTCCAAGTCAAGTAGCAGGGTTCACACAAAACCTCGATGGCGTCGATGACTAGGCGGGAGAGAAGACATGGGACCTTGCTCGTGTTTAGCTTGTGGATCCAATTCCCTTGTACTGACGCGAGCGAGTAAAGTCCAAAGCCAAGCCAAGACAAAACGAGACAACCATTCAGCACAGCATAGTATTGCATCGCATTGCATTGGCCTGGTGAGGATCTGGTGGGAAGTGGATCACAGCTGGAGGAGGCTTGAATACCTAGTCACAGTACCAGGGACCTCGACGGTCGTCAAAGCTGCTGTATGTAGGGACCAAGCAAGCTGCGATATAGTCTAGATAGATGTGCCAGTACATCGATTAGCCGCTCATCTTTGATGAGACAAGCATGCTCGTCGTATCAGAGTCAAAAGATGGTGTTCTGCGTCTTGCGTCTTGCATCTTGCATTCGAGAGCCAAGATAAACCCTGTGGAATGCAGTGGATGAACAATAAAGTATTGTTGTTATTTTTGCTTCTGCAGACGCGAGAGACTGGGTACAGACAGTCCCGTATGTATGTCTTTCAAGATTGCATGTCGACAGATGGGGAGAAGCCTACGAATCGATTGTCCAACCAGAAGCTGTGAGCAACAAAGATAATTGGCGACTGAGCTATTCGGTAGGTATCGAATATCCTAGGACACGCAATTTAACATCCTGGGATGCAGGAACTGGGTCTGCGTGCCGACTGTTGGTCCAATGATGGAGATGAAAATGAGCGCTGCTGTATGGAGAAGATGCAGCGTGTAGACGAACAGGATAGAAGAAACAATATCACAAGGTGGTTGCAGCAGTGGTGTGCAATTGACTCCTTCCGCATCGTTTAAGATAAAACCCCCAATTAAAGTATTGCATCGCACCTACCTTCCATACCTAGGTACCTAGTACCTGTAGTACCTTAGTACTAAGCCAAGTGTTGTACTTTCCATATTCCATTCTTTCATATTTTTTTTCAGGTAGGCACCTAGGCAATTTGGCCTCCTATGGAAGGTTGGCTCCTACCAGTTAAAGATGAGGGGGGATCAGATGGTTGGACCGGAGGTAAAATGGTAGGTGCAGATAACCTCAAATCCGAGGTCCCTGCCTTGTCAACGCTACGTACCTACCTCCTAGTAGCTTAGCTGTCGACACGATAGTGGGGAAGAGTAGTACCTGTCTGTACCTGCTCACACCTGCAGTAGGGTTGACGTTTCGTGGCTTTATCGATTATCTGCGTACTAATCTTCTCTCAATAACACTAAATCCAAATATGTCACCCTCTTCCCTTGCTCCTTATAATTACTGTCGCAATCTGACAACCATGAACATCCGCTTTGTCACGAATCGGTCTCGCTTCTCATTGCCAACACGAACCTCCACATCGGCCGCCGGAGCATGGAAGTCTTTCTCCGACGTAACAAAGCAAATAAGGTGCAGAATTCCCGTGCCTTATCCGCGCAGGATGAGGCAAGAAAACTATGGCATCACAGCATAAAAGTACATTACAGTCTGGTATCTGCTAAGATAAGTGGCCAGAAAAAATGCATTATCACATCACATCGCATTGTCTCGCCTAGCCAAGTTAATGAGATTGGGACTGGTCCGCTCATGGATGGCTGCCGCGTTGCCTTGCTTGCCTCCAATGGCACTCGCATTTACAGTAACAGCGGCTGATTATAGACTACCCGGTGGGAAACCGCTGGAAAAGGTAACCAGCGAGCGGACACTGCAAACCGCAGATCGTCCAACACGGCAGCTAAGCAGAGGCAGGCCAGGGTTGTAGTGTTGCGGATCCTCTTCGGCTTCGGCTGGTTGCTGAGATTCACATATTGAAAGACTCCGGAGGAGAACATGCAGTATCTCCGCCAGCAACCCTGGTTTCTTCCAGTCACGGATAGTTGTGTCACCTGTGTCGGCGGCCTTGGAGCCTATGGCGCACGGTTCAACGCACCAAGACCGATGATCTGTGGCTAACGCTAGACCTTCAGGTCCTACAACCTCTGTTATTAGATACTGAGTAGGTAGTGGATGGGATATGACAGATGTCGCTATATGGGTGGCCTTCAACAGCAGGTATGCGACATCACAGCATTCGCCAACATGTAACTTTGCTTTGTTTCCCCCGGAGTGGAAGCACAGGCCACTCTTGGCTGCTTTTGTCAATCCCTGCCCGTTGACTCTCTGAATTTCGGATCTCAGATTGGACCCCTCAACTAAAGAGCCTTCTTATGTAGTTGGTTCTCACTAGAGTTGCTGTACCTTGTTGATTATATGAACATCGAGCATGAAGACGTCTTGAGCGATTGCAAATGGCAACTAAAGCCGTCGTCAAGTCGCACCATACCTGGATCTGCCAGGGCTACATAATGCTCGACCCCAAACCCACATGGTCTGCTGTTGGTTTTTTCTTTGAGACAGGCACCACAAGGGTCTTGGTGTGCTATGTAGTCTCATGTAGGACAGCCAAGACAGAGCCACAATCTCTAGGGCCAAATGAACATCATCGGCCCCAGTCAGAAGAGGGAACATCGGACATGAAGCAGCTCAAACTCCATGCAAAAATAGCTCAGCAGCTACGGCGTGGAGTACGTATTCGTCAAATCAATTTGTCTAGCGGCATGTCAGTCGTTGTCTGGTCCAATTGGTGTAGTGGTATCAATCTTGCAACGTCCTAGTGCATGCTTTCCTGATCGATGATGAGCCTCAAAATGACCCATTCATCCTTCGACGGCCAACTTAACAGCTACTGGTCCTTTGCTCCTGTGAATTGCCTGTTCTTGCGATACCATCTCCACCGTCAGCGGATTGGCACTGCAACAGTTGCTGAGTCGACACTGATCAAGCTCGCCAGCTCCCGAGCCTTTACCAAATCCGATCTAGGCCAACAGAGGCTGGCGCGTGCGCTACAGTACGGTGGGTATCCTTCGCACGTCTGCCCTGTTAGGATCCTTCAATCAATACCTAGCTATCAGCCAGCATCTGTTGGTCCAAAGGCCGACTCAAGTTTCAACGCGGCGCAACGCAGCTCGACATTTTCGGCAACAGTTATCGTCCTGCAGACTACTGCAGAGCATCGGCCATATTGTTTGCCTGGTTGGCCGGAGTAGGTCTCAAATTTGACTTGGCTATCTCTCAGCGAGTCACCATATCCAATATGAGCATTGTTACCTCGGACACTGCGTTGAGACATGACTGCACGCATTCTGCAGCTGTTTACAGAACGGAACTTCTGCTGGTATCTTGAGGTGCTGCATCCATTCTCAACCTCGAATAGTATCCAAAACTCGGACTACCTACCATGTCCTGTAACATAGCAGGTAACACAAGTGGTATTATTTGATCAATCCAGTATGGGCCACTGTGGGTCAGTCCTTTTGTTTATTTTTCAACACACAAGACAGGCCAGGGTCTTTTGAGGGAGTCTGCCCATCAAGACACCAGAGTAGGATCCCCACTGCACCCTGATCCTGATGCCGGTCCTTTACTGCTCAAACCTCTCACGTTTGCACCTCGATTTGCCGCTATGGAGCCATTGGTATATTGACGGGCACATGCTCGAGGTATTTTTCTCTTTCGCAGATCTTGAGTAACATTGCCACCACGGGAATGAAGGCAGAAAATACTGCGGGCGTTGTTGGTCCAGGACATATAGCAGGTGCAGTAACATATGTGATGCTCACAATGCGTTGTGATATCACTGTCATGTTGAAAGCCAGCGAGGCCGATCTTGATGCCGTTGTTTTCTTAGTTCTCCAAACGAAGGAAACTTGTGGAGGGTGCCAGGATAACCCTAGCTTCGCTTGGAAGCCAAGGGGATCGACTTGACAGGGAACAGACAGGCGATTGGAGCACGGAGCATCTACTAAACCGACGTCGCGTCGGCAGAGCTAACAATCTCGAAAAGAGAGACCTTTACCCTTGTCCCTTTCTCTATGAGAGACTCAACACCAGACATCCTTCCATATACTACGCTGTGTTATAGCTGCTTTCTGACAGGCATCAGCAAGCACTCTGTATATTGTTCTGAGGATGACGATAACATGTACTGTTCGTTGTGGAAATCATCAAGAGTCTACTGCGGAGGTTCACATTTCTGGGCTGTTCTGTTTGAACCTGCACCCTGGTTATGGTTAAGTATCCATGTCATGATGAACAAGATATACGGCAACATCGACATCGACGAGTTTGATGTCATGCGTCCTGTGCCATTGCAGGTGGGGAGCTACGTCTACGTTTCTTCGTCGGGACGAAAATTCCGCTTGTATTTTAATATATAGCCTGATACAAGAAGCGTCAGTCAGTAATACATACGTAACGGACGTCACAAACAGGTTTTAGAGACGCATAGGCAATCGGCTTGAGGGCTGCTCTTACACTAGTTTTCAGCTTCCATTTATAGTGCAACTTTTGAATTGCTCATGCTGTCTGGTATCACGAGTATCCGGGCGTGTTCTGATATACGAAGGCTCGTCAACTTGGCATATTTCTTACATCAACTACAATGACACCTTGTGTGACGCGAAGCTGCCCGAAGTTGAAGTCATCAAGATACAAATATTTGGGAGGGGATCTGTCATGGAGGTGCAATACAACTCCTTCGTAGCTCCGTCTACACGACTACGAGCAACGCGAAGTTCCCTTAAGGGTTCTTCCAACATATATTTCTGTATTTACTTGGCATATAACCGCTCGTTTTTTAACAGATCCTTCAATAGGCGAAATGTCATGGCGGGGCATTGACATGCCACGGGGAAGTGCAAGGTGCCGCCGGAGCTGCTATCGGAATAAGCATGCAGCATGGGAGCTCTCATCGTGGACTTCGTAATACTGTCAGTTGTGATAGGCTGATATCCATGGTACCTGCACTAAGCGTTCTGCTCCCCTGTATTCGTGAAATGGAGCCGTGTTTAGGTTGCGGAAGGTTACCCGTAGGAGCTGGACTATAAATCGAAGCTGATGATGCATACGATTCACGGACCAACAACAAATCATTGATAGGATGCATATGAACACGAAACCCACGGTGAGTCAGTCATAGGCTTTGCCTCATTGTGCTTGCATTTGTCCTCGTCGTCGCCACAACAGGCTTCGGGTGATTCGGTGGCCACTCTGCCATCTGGCATTGTCTGAGTGACGTGTGAAACTCTAAGCTTTGACAGCAACCACGGCGAATACAACTGCCAGAACATGCCTGATAGACCGAAAAGACACGAAAGATTAACAGATTCCAATGATTAAGCTCTATCGGCGCTGGCTGTGGAAACTTGTGGATTCCTTACTCACACCGCAACTTCAACGGCTACCCTGTAGAGATGATACAGCGTATCCATGTCCCAAAACGAGAACCCGAACATAAGATAATCGCGGTAAGGAAACTTACGATTGTACTATGATTGGCATGAATGTTTGTAATATTGATTGACAATCCTTTAGGTCGGCGTTGTTGAGTGTGTACTCAAAACTGGACGATTAGCTGTCGTGGACCCGTGCAGAACATCTCTCAGATCACTTCAAAGCTCGAAAACAACAAGATCAATCGAATGTATATGCGACCATAACGAGAACAACCACTGAGTCAATTCCGAGTATCCAGAAGCCGCTCTAAAGATAGTTAGAGTGACACCTGACCGACTACCTTTGTAGTTTCCAGGCCAGAACATGATCACCAGTCCAGGTTCGCGATTCTCGAGAGTGACGCTTTCCACTCGAAATTCATATAGGATCGATGAGGAGAAGTGTAGGAGATACATATCGATTCTAGGCGCATATGGTAATATGATAGTGACTGGCAAAGTGATGAGTGCAGTTGTGACACTGCGGCTTGTCACTCGGCGTTCACTCTTCTTATTTACATGATGCACAGAGATGCTTGAGACGATTGTGAAAACGTCCCCAAGTATGCATTTCTATATATATATCTGGTGTTATACTGTCAATGTTGACAGAAAAACAGAGCAGCGACTACCAGTCTTACACTGGAAGTGCAACAGTAACAAGCTGAGATAGTAGTCGAGGAGTAAGGTATAGGCAGGTAGGAAGGTGTCGCTGTACAAATAGACCCAAAAGTCAACCAACTCAATCTAAAACGATGGAATTGTCTTCCACATCAGTATGTATATAAGGAGCCCAGGCTGCCTCCGGTAACTACAGTAGGTCTTCCGGGCCTCCTCTGTCTATACCTTTCCACAAGGCCACACCGCCTGTACCAAAACATTGTATTAGTGTACTAGCTATAAAATTTCTATAGTGAAGAGTGATATTGGTATAACTGCTCTTGTTATTAGGCAGTGGTTTGCGTATACTCTGCCAGGCATGTCCATAGAGCCTAGCAGGCTCCCAGACGTCTCAGTCTTATAGAGAATACGTAATCGTAGTACCAAAGCTGTAATTTCAGTTGCAACTTGATATTTAATCCACTACAGTGACAGAGTACGGCATCGAAGTCATAAAACAAACTTTATCAAGGCGTCTCGTCCTCGTACCGTTGATGTATCAGAATGCAGATCATGAAACAACATAGCTACGAGCCGATAAGATGATGGAAACGAAACCGGCCTCACTTAAAGAGGATTGAAGTTTCAGCCAAGACGGTTCGTACCGTGTTTCATTGTTTAGAGGCAAGGACTTGCCTTGGTTGCGAGGATGATTCGTTCGGTAGCAATGGTGGTTGAAGAGCCTCATATGAGTTTCACGTGGGCCACATATAAACTAATACTTATCAAGTAGCTAATGGAAATAATGGACCGGCTTTAGCGAATATCTAGCTTAAAAGCGTATTGTTATTTTGGTTGTTTTCGTTTGTCTATCTTCAAGTCTTTGCGTTTTTGCGACTTATCTGAGGACCAAGTATTCCAATGGACACAACCGCAAGAGTGAGAATACAGTCGATCATTCTATCCATTACTAACCTCAACTGCACTAATACATCATCTTCGCCTTTTGATCAACAACCCTGAAGTATCATGACGAAACCTACAGCTCGTTTCATGAACCGTTTGATACATACTGGCAACTAGAATACACTCTATCCGTAGATGTATAGGTACGTGGAGCTGATACTACATGCACAATTATTAACATGAAATGCAAGAAACAAGCATGGTACTTTGGTAGGAGTGTATATAGAATATCCAGCTTGCTTGCTTACTTGTTGATTTGGAGTCAAACAAGAAGTTTCTTCAGCAGGTGGATACAAATGTCATCATGCCCAGCCTGGTATGTGGGTTTGAATCATCATGTCATGACAGTCCGGAGGTGAGTTAGTAACCCCCACTCGGTATACCTTTTGGGGGTAAGGTGAATGGAGACGATGGAGATGGGGCATTAAAGACTCAAATGACATGTTGACAGAGATTTACACGGAATTTTCAGCGTGTCTTGGCCAATAACTAACCGCTCACGAAGAAAGAGGCGAGTTTGCAATTACTAGTTACTGACAGTACTTGTTGGGGGAAGAGGAGGATCAGATACAAAGACGAAACGTCTGCCTGTGCGTGAGGCAGTGTTGGAGATCCATTTAGTCAATACCTAGTGACTACGAAGTCTATTCTCACCTGACTTGAGCACGAGAGAGGGACTGTAAAGCATCAAGGCGGGGGAAAGAGGAGAAGGAGGGGTTGATAAACATGAGGAGAGGGGCAGAGAGGACGCTATAGATATTGTGGCGCAAGTTAAAGAGATGTTAGTAGAGGACCCTTTTGGGGACGATTTGAAGCTGCAAGATAATGGCAGAGTAGAGGGTCTATCATGTGTTGTGAGATTGTGTGTTGAGTCAGAATGTACAGATCGCGTGACCGTGAGTGAATGCAATCTTGCAAGGGTTCTGGCCTTTGATGCCCTGCATAGCTGAACCGCAACCATGGAAGTCGAATTTGAGGAGAAATGACCAAAAAAAAAAGACAGTTTGATGGCGTTCGCGTACCTGATGACGATGTGCCATGGCGCAGTCTGGATTAATTCCCCTCACTCAACAAATCGCAAGGGCCGACCTCCGACTGGAGAAGGAATGAGTAGACACATGGGCGTTATTAAAGGTTAAAAGCCTCGTTATAGACTAATAACTTAGGAGTCAATGAATGGCATTAAATCATAAAGGCTATGCAGACGATGTCTGTTCAAGGCTGAGCAAGTGCCGTGTCATCAATCTCAAACCCCATAACGCGTCTATCCCACAGATACGATCTAAGCCTCGATAGATACGTTAGCCGCTTTCGTGGTCGATGATATGTACACACACGAGTCCTTTAGGCTATTCTTTATGTGCGTATGAGAGAAAAGAGGCAGTGATGACATGGAAAACTGGACTGGCCTAGATCGAGTGATCGACCACTAGTGCCAAGGGAACAAGGGACAGGTTGTGGTCGAGGCCAAGATAAGGAACGCGGGATGAACGGGCAGACAAAGGTAATTAAAACAAGCGAGAGTGCAACAGACGGGCGGATGGACGCGTTTTGAGATGAGTTGATTAATTAATTAGTCGCGTAGCTTGAAAATTTTGATTCATTTACTGAAGCTGATTTAGTAGAGATTTATGAATGACATGACATGTGCAGCAGGATGATGCGCTGACGTTACAGGAACCGAGATAAAAACCCCGCAAACAGAAGAAATCTTGGACGATCTGGAAGAAACGAAGGACGTTATGACGGATACTGGGTTATAGATGAGACTGATATCCGGGGGATCAACATGGGATGAAACGGTATATGATGCAAAAGGAGCCAGATCTGGGAAGCACATCCATTACACAAATAATGAACGAGGCTGAGGGAAATACTTGTTTTATACAATAACTTACTTCCCTAGGTATCACACTCTTTTCCCATCAGCCGAAAAGGGCCGATCAAGTGGCCTGCACTATGAAAGTAAGAGTAAAAGTTGGTGAGGCTATAGAGAGAGTAATGCATTGGCGTACCAGTAGTTCATTCTCTTCTCGTGTCTTCTCCTCATGTCTTTACCGTGCACAACTTTCTGTGCTTCTTCAAGGCGCATCATCACTTTGGATCCTACTCTTTTCATTGGGTCATCTATCTGTTTCCCCTCCATCGAGACAGATACGGACTGTTGCATCTCATGTCCCAAGAATTCCCCCTCCCCGCAAACGCCCCCAATCTCACCTACAGGCTCTATCTGTGGTGTTATCAGCCGCCAAGATACTGTCGGCTAGGCTATGTACCTAGGTTAGATACCTAGGTAGGTACTTAGCAGAGCATCGAAATACATCTACGGCCGACTGATTGATCATCACCATCACTCACCTACTTGTCGTCCTGTCTCGCCTTGCCTTGTCTTATCTTGTCATGTCTTAGACTCCTGAATCACGACCCCGCCTTCTTCAGGGACTCTTCCCCTTTTTCGCTTTACCGCCTCTCTTTCTCAAGGCTCAACAATCCGTCAAGATCAAGCGATCGCTGCAAGACATGGTATTTTGACGGTTCATCACATTTTTCTTTGACAGACCGACCTTCTTCGCTTGGCAGCTTCCGCGGCCGAAGGACCCTGACCAATCCCTGCTCTTGGAAACATACTGTGGATGAACAAGTGGGAAACAGGAAGCTCAACACTGTCGATTGACTGGTCAACCCCACGTGCCCATGTTCTGAATGAGGCTGAATGTGGCCTAGAACGTCTTGACATTGGCTGGGATACTCGGCTTCGCTGCCACCGAAACCCAGTTTTCTGTAGGTACGGGTTACCGGTATCTTGTTCCCATGTCTTCCGGGGCTATGTTTTGCTGAGTCCCGCCTGAGTGATAGCGATTGTAGCACATACCTACAGCAGTAGCCTCTTTCCGGACGCACCGCCATTCTGAACTCTCCACTCACTGGACTGGAACTGCCTCCGCCGCTCTCACCGTCGTAATCTGCCGCCTCTTACACGGCCACAGTGAGAGACAATACCTTTTAGTAGAAGACAGAGATATTATCGTCTTACCCTCCTGCTCGTTTTCCCCTCCTCCTTCTATTCTTCTTTCTGTCATATCATTCCAAATCAATCACCTCTACTCGAGTCAGATCAGAAGGGAAAAAGAGGAAAACACCCTCCTTCTCGGTGCTGTTCTCGCTTGACTTTGCCGGATCTTCTTTGGTATTCCTTGGCTTTTCGAGTCTTGAGTTCTTTGGGTCGACTCCTCCTTTTACCCACCCACTACTCTCGGTTCTCTAGGGCACCCCTGGTAGCCTAGAACCAAACCTAGAACTTTAGAGCCAGGCTTTCCCTCCGGCCCCCGTCCAGTTCAGTCTTCTATTGCGACATTTCCAGTCCTTGTTATTGCTTCTGGTTTCCTGTCTTGTCTTGTCTTGATTGTTTACCTTATTTTGCTGTACGCTGGTCGTTTCCCCCCAAAGAGCGAGCAGTTTGTCAGTTGTTTGTCCACCTATCTACTTGTTTGTTTGTTGTGTTCTCTTTAGCCTTTACACTTTGTGCAACTTGAACAGAATTCATTCATGATGCTCTGAGATACGCTGGGCGTGCGACAGACTCCTCACCACCCGCTGCGCTGCGCCCGTATCCGTGCAACGGGCGAAAAGAGACAAGACAAGAGAAGACAACCAACAACTTAACCTCCAAGCCAACAACCCAAAAAAAGAGACCAAACCCCTCGTATAGAACATCTCTGACCTGCTTGTCCCTTTTGCCTATTGCAATCCTCTTTCCCCATCTCTGCTGCTTGACCTTTACTGGTTTTAAATGGCGATGGCGCAAACCAGTAGTCCGATACCGATCCACGGTTATGGACATGGACACGGAAAGATAACAAAATCACGAAGCCGACCAGCTGTAAAGCCAATCCTCAAGAAACTACAGTCGCATCATTCGCATTCAGAAAAGAATTCTCTCGATTTGGATCGCGGTTGGGATGAGCAAGGTCAATTTGGTTATTCCTCGTATAATGTGGATGGCGACGACTCGTCTTACACGGCAGGTGCCTCAGCACTGCCAACACCTGCCGGCAGAGTCCGCGATGTCAGTTTTTCTGTATCGGCCACTGAACTCAGCAGCGGAGGCAAGCGTTCAACTAAATATTCTCATGCGCGTTCGACAAGCGGCACTTCCCACGCTTCGCATGCTTCTGTAGCTACTTCTACCAGTGGCGGCCGCAACGGATCATTTGTCCATCCTTTTCAACAAACACCACGAACCTCGACGCCTCCTCTCTCCTACGCCAACTCCCTCGCCTCGCTTGACAATACCAGCGGCCCTCGCGATTGCTCACCTACAATTACCGAGAACGAAGACGACGTCGATTTTGAACCTGCAAACCTTCAATCTTCCGCTCGTGCATATCCTCTGCAGCACTCAGCACCTCACCCCCGCCGTCCTTCGCTTGCAAGTCAGCGCACCAGCTCGCTATCTGACGTGAACCCTGTGCGCATCACTGCACACGGCCGTACTTCCTCTGGAATTTCTTCAAGAAAACCCCATAGTATCGTAACTCGCAGCCGTTCCGACCTGCACCTTAACACAGGATCTACAACGGCAATCGACTCTGCATCGAGCGCCAGCCCACCATCTGGCTCTTGGGTTTCCCCCCAGATGATCGCCGCATCTACTTCTTCAAATGCTATGTCCCCTCTCCGCAGCTCTCTCGACATGAGTGGTTTCCGTATCCGCTCGCGCAGCGAGGTCGACACTGCTACTCGCCAGGAGAACGTCCGCGAAGCTCGTCGCAAGTTTGAGGAGAAGGAAAAGGCCAAGGAAGAGAAGTATGCTCGTGAGCAGATTCGCAAGCAGGAGCGCGCAGAGAGTCGCGAAGCTCATCGCTTCACCAAGAATGGTCGCAAGAGCAGTTTTGCAACATCTCGCATGTCGTGCGATCGAATGTCCACTAGCATTGACATTCGACCCACCATCTCCCGCAAGACGACAGGCAACGGCAACGGTACCGTTGGCTTGGGGCTCACCACCGAGAACGAAAAGGTAGAGTTCGCCGCCTCAAGCTACGATACTGCGCACAGAGGTACGACGCCTGGCTCCCGAGCCGACGACGTGCACTTTCAGTCAACTCACCGAACCAACACTGCCAAGCGAAAAACGAACAGTGCATGGACTGCCTTTATTTTGTGGTTGAGAACGCGACTGCTCAAGCTTGGTCGACGATAGGAGAAATACACCAGCGAGACCAAGATCAAACTCAAGACCAAGCTGTCTGGCAACAAGAAGAGCTTTGTTGTCAGAACCCCCTATCAGAATTATCACCCACAGCAGGCGGCGAGTTCATTCGACAACTCCTATTTCCCGACACCATATACCCCACGCCGATAGATCTGCACAAACTCGGCAACAAGCGGCGAACACAAATTTACCGCGAGGCTACTTCCTAACACGATACCTTGATTTTTTACAGTGCGTGCGGGATCTCGGGAAGCAGTTTAAACACCCACTTCCCGTCCGCTTACGCATACAATCACGCACTCACGGCCTTGAAAGCAACGCGGCGATGGAAACGGTTAAACCTCGACGACCGGATTCAACCGGATAGGACAGGACAGTTATGTTTTGAAATTTTACCAGGCATGGAGTTGGGGCTTACCACCTTGTTTTTGTTTTTTATCTTCTTTTTTTCATTTTCTTCTCTATACCGGCATGCATGGCCATGGTTGCATCAACGGAATCAAAGCTTACGTGGGATGACACCCAAGAACTGGACTGAAAGTCAGTTCTACTGATTTTGAGAGGATTTTGCTGCATTGTTTCTGTTTTTTTGAGGTATCATATCATACCTCCCTCGGCCGATGTGGTCTGAGGCATACGGATAGGACGGCTTTCAGGCGCTTCTACTAGAAAAACACGAACAAAGCATTATTGGCAATTTGCCTCTCTTACCTTATTCTCTTGGCAATCTCATACTATGTATGGTACCGTGAACTAGCACCGCCTCGTTTTGTAGTAGTGACTCAGTATGCCAAGCGAAATTATACGAATTATGAGGTTAAATATGGTGTGGAATGCCGTATTATTGCCTCTACCCATGAATCGACAAATCAACCTCAAGCAATCGTCCCATAGACAGAATCGATTGCCCAACACAAAGATAGAGGCAGCCAACAGATGATTTCGTAAAATTCACTTCAAAACTAACAAATCCGCCTGTCTATTCGTAAGGGCCAAGAAGAGCCACTGCATCGTACGTGTTTATCATGGTGGCTCAGTATCGCCCCCCTTGCTTTCACATGACATTGACTTGCACATGACGTTCGTTTGCAGCTGGGATCTTCGCTACAGAAAATATCTCCTAGGTTCGGGCCAAGAGTGGGTCGATCAAAAGTCAATCCCAATGTCAACTGTGGGGAAGAACGAGAGGCCAGGAGAGGGCCTTGTTGAGGCATGGGCCTAACGATCCTGTGACCTCTCGATGGTCCAAGTGCACTAGCTAATTGTTAGACTCAAGACATTAATTAGTAAACAATCTGGGGGTGGGACATGATGGGGTTAAGGCTGGGGATGAGCTGGAATGGCAATGGTAGTGTCTCGCTGTCGATGAAGAATGCGCTTTGTGAGACGGTAATTCATTAACCCAAGCGCAACTAAATAAAAAGCTATGCATACAACGATAGATAGGTACATACGTCAAAGACATCAACACAATAGCACAATCAAAGACATATTTCCAGCAATAGTCACTGTCTACAACTTGGGTCTGGCAATATCAACTGGTGTCCACCACGGGTAGATGCTGGGCGCATTCTTGTCCATAGTCCCAGTAAAGTCTGGCTTTCTCTTCTCCAGGAAACTCTTCATTCCTTCTTTGGCGTCTTTACCCGTAAACAAATCCCAAAAGATCTTGCTCTCAAGAAGGTGCGCCTCCTCGGGCGACGATGCGCCGCGGTAGATCATGTCTTTCATCACACGTGCGGAAACACCGCTTACATTAGTCGCGATCTCATCGGCGATCTTGAGCGCCGTAGGCAGGACTTCGTCTGGGGCAACGATCTCGCTGAAGAGTCCGTCGAAAAGCCGGTGCGTGGCTGGGTAGACGCCACCCGTTGTGGTGAGATGCAGAGCGCGGCTGGTCCCTATCAGGCGCGGGAGGAAGAAGCTGCTGCACGCCTCCATGCTGAAACCACGGCGACCAAACACAAAGCCAATTTGGGCATCGCGGCTCACAACACGGATGTTGGCGCCCAGAGTCATGGTTATGCCCACGCCGACAGCCGAGCCGTTTATGGCAACGATGACGGGTTTGTTGCAACGATACATGGGCAGAGTAACGATGCCGCCCGAGTCGCGATGGTCAGCAGCGTCTTTACCAAGTGCGTGCTCCTCGTTGAAGTCCATGCCCGCGCAGTACATGCGATTCTTTGGATCTGATGAGGTGAGGACTATAGCGCGAACGCGGGGATCACCCGATAGGGTGTTTAGCGCATGGGATAGAGACGCAGCCATGGTGTCGGTGAATGCATTTCGAGCTTCGGGACGGTGAAGCTTGATGACTATGACGGGGGTGACTTCCCTTGAGGAGGGGGGATGGTGGAAGAGCTGGAGAGTTGGGAGATCTAGAGAGGCGTAACTTTCGGGAAGTGAGTGAGATGCCATGGCGTTTATTGCTATTATTATTGGGGAGGTTGAAGTTAAAGTATAGAGTAAATCAAGTCGAAATCAAGTCGATGTTGGTTTAGAGTTCAATACCTGGACCTCGTGACGATCAACAGATAATACCAATGGTTTGACTTACAAGACTAAGCCGAGGACCTTACTGGATTGGATAGAGGAATGAACAAGGACCTGAAATGTCAAGCTAGAATCTCTATCACATGTAAAAATGGTCTCAACTTCGAACCTTCATCAATGTCAGCATGCACAGTCCTGAATACAGTGTGCGACGTATACCGACTGTATGATTACTCATCCTACCACCAGCTCAAATTCCGGACGCCCAAATCGACCAGCAATGCAAAAGCCTCTTTAACTCCACACAAGCTAAGCTGAAAGATTAAGTTGAGCTTTTCTGACAAAAGACGCAGAGACAGTTGCACTTGCAGGCACCCGTTGAAGCAGACAATGAGGGACAATGGTCTACCAATGGGAACCTCACAAAAATGTCTGCTACCAGCTGTACATCAATGAGCGCCGGTCCCTAGAGGACATCATGGTGCACATGAAAAATGTATACCAATTCACACCAAGGTTAGTTAGTTTCCGGTGTAAGTGAACTGATATATGCTTTTTCCCCATCAACTTACACGCGTGTGCCGTAGCAAACGGGCTTTCCAAGTGCAGTTCAGTCGCTGGAAATTCCCTACAAAGCAGAGGCTCAAGCATAAAGATGACCGACTCGTGAAGCGCATCCATGAGCTGTGGCAGAAGAATATCCCGCAAGGCGAGATGCTGCGGATCCTCAACGAGGATGATGGCTTTGACATCAATTCGCGAGAGCTCATAAGAGTGCGCGCTCGGAATCGATGGCTTCTCAGAGTTCAACACGGTGACCGAGCAAAATCTTGTGACACCGATAATGATGATGCACTTGAAAATGATACCTCGCTTGATGAGGAGGAGGAAGGAGACGTGACGAACCCGCTACCTGGCCAAGAAGCAACCTCTGGGCAGTCCGTGAATTCTTTCCAAGATGGCGCTGCTTCGGCGACTCCTGTGCCCAAGCCACGCAAGATCAGCAAAAGACAAAGTCGAAGAAATCGTCAGCACCTCGGTGAAGAAAAAGGTCTTGTCCGGTTTCCTTCCGAGATGACCTTGAACGATTCCAAGGAAGTGTTGAGCCTCGACGCGACTACTTACGCGCAAACCCGTGAATGCTTTGCCGGAATTTGTCAAGAAGAGTCCATTGTTAAAAAGACCCTCGCTGGACCTGGAAGATGGGACTATGTCAAGAACCGCCTGATACACGAGCGTCCCAACCTGCAGCAGGTTCTGTGGATATCCAAGGAGAACCTAGAAAGGAAACAGCTCGCCTTGGACATCATCTGCACTGATGTAACCAAGCGCTTACGCAACCAGGAGACCAAGATGACGCTCCTTGATGCAAAGAACGAACTGGGCTTGAACCCAGAAGAATCTCACGATATACGTGCCGCTTTACATATTGTGCTCAGCGACGCAAAGTTCACGTGCAAGTCTGACGGGACACCAGAGCAGTGGGAAGAACTAAAGAAGCAATGGCTGGAGAAGGTCGCGCTTTTGAAAGACATTTCCCTTGATGGGGACGACGAGCAGTCTCGTCGAAAGGCTAGGGCGATTGAAATTGTCGCTCGGGACGTGATTAAGAGAAAGAGGGACGAGAAAAGAGCCAAGGCTGCTAAAGCTAATGAGACGACCAAGCCAAAGGAGACTGCTCAACGCAATGTACAGAACAGTGGCCTAGAACATGACTTTCAAGGATCGCAGGTCACGCCTGAGAGACACCAGTCTACGCACCGTCATCAGGTACAACAAGAGAGAGATCCATCTCCAGCCTTTTCTTCAATACAGCAAACAGGAGCGTCGCGGTCCAGCCCATCTACAAGCCCAGCGGTAATAGTTGATGGGATAATGGAAAGCAATATGGACACTTCTGGCTATGGATCCATAAATGCAAGAACAACTTCGCGAATGGAGTACACAACAACGAGGCAACCTGTACCGCCAAATCGACCTGTACAAATGCAACCGCAGACTCCTAGTATGCCGACTCCTCAGGCAGCTCTTCCTCAACCTCATAGAATGCTGGGCTCGTCTGCCACTGCCGGAGTACCCATGAACAACCAGTACGCGTCGTCCATGTACTTGGGAAATCAGCCCCAACCGAATTATATGGAACAGCAATACGTACAGCATCAGTTTGCATCACCAGCACCCAGCACAATGTTCCAGCCTGTCCCCGCAGTGGCAAGTTCGTTTGCCGTGTTCTTGCGAATGCATCCGTCCTCGACTTATGTAACAAATACAAGCCTGTGGATTTCCACGATGGCCTCGCAGTCAATTCAAGAACTACGACAGACGGCAGTCGCCAAGTTTCCTGGTGCGCTGTGCGTTCGCATCGAGGGTATCATAAAGGACCCCAAAGGCAACGAGCTGCCACTGCAGATTCAGGGCGATGACGAATTGGGTGCCTATTTTGCACATATGCAGGGTGGCTCACCGACGTTCTCTGTTCAGCTTGTCTAACATCGGAGTGTATGAGGGAGGGCCGCACATGACTATTTGTGCTGCATGCGTGAACAAACTGCAGGGGGACTTTGGTAGTGTTGTTGGGAATGACAATATGAGAACGGACGCACGGAGTTTCGGGATACAATAGAGTTTTTGATTGGATACGGGTAGAAGGCGTATATGCGTTGAGATGGAGTGTAAAGAGAGCGGACTTGATCTCCGCGGTGTACTTTGACGAGAATGCATTGTAAGACTTGGCAATGGTTGGCTTCCGAAGGAGGTCAACTCCTGGATTAGAATTTCCCAAGCCATCCATTAATCAAAAATTTGGAAACTTGCCATGATCAGCATTGTACCAGGACCTTATGGGGAATACAAGCTGACATGTTAGAGACGATGAAGCTTGGAATTGAGTTTGGCTGACAGCAGTGATGGCTTACTTATAATAAGAAAGTTTACTATTAATCTTACTACTATATAGCTACTACTGATTACTCAGTAGTGAAGACTGCCTCCAAAGTATACACTCTATCAACTGACTACTAGATAAGTAACTAGCAACCCTTCAATGAAGCTCCGGGGACGACGGCCGGATAGAGATGTACCGAGAAGACGGACATGGACCAGCACGACTGGGAAAGCCGAGGATGTCAAACCAAAGATTGAACATGAGGTCAATTGTATTTGGATAGCCAATTGGATTTTCACACTTCCCTCCATGCTCATGCAGTAGCCAGCTAAAGATCTCATCTGAGTAGATCTCAGGGCCCCGAACAAGATGCCGTCTGTCAATCAATGTGGGGCTTGGGATTTATAGTGCGGCATTCCAACTCCGCCTGTCAAATTTCCATAACCGTACGCTTCAAGCCTTAAGCTCGACATCGACCGCCTTCGTCGACGGCCAATTCCTCTCCCGGCAGGCTCTCATACTCCCAATCGACCTCTCTACGCCATTGGACCATCTCAGCGCTTTGCTACCTCGTGCGATTGACTTGAACCCCTTCCCCGCGCACCGGCTACAGCTAGCTTGCTTGCTTGCTTCCAATCGTCATGGCCTCTCTTCAATTGCGCGCACAGCGTGCTGCTCTTCAGAACTTGCGAACGCCTACCACAGCCAGCTGCAGAGCCTCGAGGTTACCTGAGACTCTGATCCGCGCCTATGCTACCGAGATCGAACCGGGAAAGCAGAACAAACCCGCCGCACGACAGAGCAATGAGACCAAGGTGGGCAGGTCGTTCCAGGGCCAGGTCATGGGCAGTATTGGAGCTCGATTAAGGCGTGAGAAGGAGCAGCGCGCACAATATGAGGAGTGGCGTAACCTAACAGATCCTACACGGAACTGGATGATGACTTTTGGTGAGCCCCATATCATGACTTGTTATCAAGAGCTCCAAACTAATAGAAGGCAGTATTCCTCTCAGGTGTCGGAATCTCATACTGGCTTGGCACTTATTGGCCAAGAGAGCCTGAACCCTCGTCGACACTTCCTCTCGGCAAGACCACAGCGCCCAAGCACAACACAAAACTCGAGAATATGCAGGCCGCCTGGGCCGACTTTGTCAAGATTGTTGGCCAGGATAATGTTAGCACCGCCGAGAACGATATCGAACACCACGCTACCTCGAGCTGGTCCTCCCACCAAGCTGGTGCCGATGAACGATCTTTCTGTGTTGTCTACCCTTCAACTACCGAGGAAGTATCCGAGATCATGAAGGTCTGTCACAGACGCAGGATTCCAGTTACTGGTTACAGCGGCGGTACCAGTCTCGAGGGCCACTTTACTCCCACGCGCAAGGGTGTCTCCATCGACTTTGGCCGTATGAACAAGATCATCAACCTTCACAAGGAGGATCTTGATGTCGTTGTCCAGCCTGCCATGGGTTGGGAGGCTCTCAATGATCACCTTGGTCAACAAGGCCTCTTCTTCCCTCCCGACCCCGGCCCTGGTGCCATGATTGGAGGCATGATCGGTACCGGGTGCAGCGGTACTAACGCCTACCGCTACGGTACCATGCGCGAGTGGGTTTTGAGCCTGACGGTTGTTCTCGCTGACGGCACAATTATCAAGACCCGGCAACGACCTCGCAAGAGTTCTGCTGGCTACGACCTTACCAAGCTCTTCATCGGCTCTGAGGGCACCCTCGGCCTTGTCACCGAGGCCACTCTCAAGGTCACCGTCAAGCCCGAGTCTACCAGTGTCGCTGTCTGTAGTTTCCCATCGATCCGCCACGCCGCCGATTGCGTGAGCAAGGTTGTTGGTCAAGGCGTTCCTGTTGCAGCCGTTGAAATCCTTGACGATAACCAAATGAAGTGCATCAACGATGCAGGTATGACATCGAAAGCTTGGGCCGAGGCGGCAACCCTTTTCTTCAAGTTTGCTGGTACTCCCGCTGGTGTCAAGGAGCAGATCGCTCAGGTGCAAGGCCTTGCCAAGAAGTCCGGTAGCAAGACCTTCGAGTTTGCAAAGAACCAGGAGGAGCAAGACGAGTTGTGGAGTGCGCGAAAGGAGGCTCTCTGGAGCACAATGGCTGTCAAGAAGCCCGATGACCACGTGTGGACCGGTGACGTCGCCGTACCTATGAGCAAGCTGCCAGATCTGATCGAGGAGACTAAGGAGGATATGGCCAAGAGTGGCCTGTTTGCCTCTATCGTGGGACACGTTGGCGACGGCAACTTCCACACTATCCTTTTGTATAACGACTCTGAGCGACCAAAGGCTGAAGCTGTGGTGCATCGCATGGTCAAGAAGGCTGTCGAGATGGAGGGCACTGTGACGGGTGAGCACGGCGTTGGTCTTGTCAAGCGGGATTACCTCCCCCATGAGCTTGGCGAGACCACGGTCGATGCTATGCGACAGGTAAGAATATCCTCTTAATATGAGCGATGAACATTTTACTGATTAACTGGTACAGATCAAGAAGGCTTACGACCCCCTATGTCTGCTTAACTGTGACAAGGTCGTGCGTGTAGAAAGACCCAAGAAGGGAGAGGTTTCAGAGTGGTAAACGAATAAATGTGAAAGACGGAAAAGGCAATGAAGAGAAGAGAAGAATATACCTGGTGTTAACGTGTACGATGCAGGACTAGAATGAAGGCTTCAATGACGATTCAATGGTCTCGTCTTTACTTATGAGAGCCTGTGTATTTAAACAATCAACAATTATCTCCAATATTTGCTTGTGCTTGCAACAGTGAAAAGATTACCAATGAAATGCTCACTAGAATGGGATACAATCCTTTATCCTCATCAGGTATACTGCGCTATCGCATCTTAACGGTTGCAGTCATGCATGCCCCCCTTGAAGTTACTCGAGGCTATATTTCTTTTTATTCGTATCAGAGGCACGGAGCTATCATAGATTCAGGTAGGCTATTGTGTTGCTGTGTATAAGGCATCAATGTCGACTATTGTGCTAGGAAATTCGCTATTGTGTTATATCTGCTGACTACACTGAACAGCCCCGACCTCGAAATATTCGCATAATATTTCCTTAGTCTAGCATTTGTCAATCAGTTATCTATCAACTTGTTGACAATCGCCTTGCAAACTGGGCAGATTTGTCCAAACAAACGGCAAAGGTCAAGACAATCAGGAGGTGCTTAGATTGGGCAAAACGCATGTGAATAGAGGAATTTAATGTATATACGAGAATAGAAAATCCATCTTAAGGGCCTAGTTTTCTTTCCTTGGATAACTGTTCAATGTCATCTTTTGCACTGTTTTTGTCACCTTTATAACCTATAGACCTTGCGATGCAATTGTCAATCTAAACTAGCTATAGAACAGTGAATATGAAAAGATATAGCAATGGCATCAACTATTATAAGACCCAGAGTCTCCATGATACCATATTATCATCATAATTATACAAATTTACTACTTCTCCTCATCACCCTGAGTGTTTCCTTTTACAATACAATCACAGCGGAACTTGACAACTGAGCCAAGAACTACAACTCAAACCAAGAAACCGTCATGTCGACCTGCAAGGGCAAGGATAAGGTCCAACCGGACACCAGAGAGGACAAGCGTCGCAAGTCCATAGACGATATTGACGCCATGATCAAGAAGCTGCGTGACTTGACTGAGGAGGTCGAACATGGAATTCTCAAACTTCGTCAGTCTTGCAACCATGCTACCATCTCCAACCAGAACCAGAACCAAGGCCAAGGTCAAGACTAAGGAGCTTCCAGCTGGTTTGCCGCACCTGAAGACATTGACGATGATGAGTGGTACGTGCTTGGTGAATGCGACATGCCTAGAAACACCAAGCTGATATCTCATTCCATAGAACACGTCGACCGGTTTCTCTGTTTCCTCGAGGGCAACACAGGATGATAGGAACGACAACAAGGCTAGTCAATGGGAAATGGTAGAAATGTTATAGAAAGCATCGCCCAAGCGAGTATATGATTTTCTAAATTAGGCAGAGGTATCAAACACAATCAGAACAGAGTCAGCTTGCAGGCTACTCATCAAATACCATCAACTCCATAAACAACGTGATGCAAGTTCTCAATCAAAATACTGTCACAGTATTGACATGCCCATTCTTCAAAACCTCAAACACCATTCCTGGGAATCCGTACAGGGTTGTCGTAGAATCGCCATTCGCTTCGGCGCGTTTTGCACCACTCTCCTCCCACCCTCCAAGGAACTCACAGCTGCTACCCGGACTGTCACCCCAGCCTCGATTAAGGACCATGCCGCGCTGTCTTTGTTGCGAGTCGTTGCGAGGAAACGCGGGCGCCCATGTTGCGTTCATACGATCCTCGATCCGTGGGAAGGGTGTTTCTGAATCTGTTGGACCACTGACATCGTCTATGAAGGAGTCCAAGTATGCAATTTCCCAGCGGCAACGTCGGTGTCGGTTGAATTCATACGAACCGGGTATGTTGCCGTGTAGGACTAACTTTGTAGCTACTAGACGATCGGGAGAGTGTGATATGATGCCGTTCTGGCCCTCTGCCTCGTTTGGGTTGCTCCCAGGAGGAGCTTGAGAAGGGGGCACGCGGGTGGATACTAAGATGTCAAAACCGAGGTAGAAGTAATTGTAGAAGCATTCACCATTTACGTTGAGGCCAATATGGTCATCAACAGCTTCTTCATTATCGGATGCGTCAGATCCATCGTGTAGGGAGGATTGATCTGTATCAGTTAAATCCTCTGGTCGACCAATATCTACGGCTTCCGGTCGAGCTTTCGTATTGCTTGCCGTGCGCATTTTGTGGATGACCATCTTCTGATCATTCTTGCGGTATATGGCATTCGGAGGGCCCAATTCCATGAGCAGATCTTGAGGTGTGGTTTCACCAAGAGTGATCATGAAGGAGTTATTTGTCCACTTCCTGAGCATTTGTATCTTTCCAGCTCCGTACAGTCGAACAAGCGAGATCTCGTCGGGATACACGTCTTTGCCGCGAGGAATCACAGTAGTTGACTTGATGCTAGGCAGTTTTTCTGTCCAGAGGTTCGGCCTGGCATCGGCCCACGAGTCACCGCTGAATACAGCCATGGATGTTGCGACTTGGCTAGAAGCCGATGCGAAAGTGGACACTACGTCCTTCTCGGGGGAGTATTCAGAAGGGTTCAGTGAGAAGTTGAAGGCAACTCCAGGGTACGACAGGACGTATATGCCGTTATCATGGGTATTGGATGGCGGAATGAACTCTCCCGCGTATGTTGGTCCAAGCAACTTGTGATATATATGCCGAAATGTCGGGCCTGATGTCGAGTCTCCTGGCCCAGGCGATCCTGTAGCTGCCGGTTTGACAAGGTCTCTCTCCTTGAACGTGATATGATTCTTGGTAAAGTCGGTAACCTCAATAAGCCGCAGTCGCTGCTCGGGACCGTCAAACCTTAGCCGCACGCCGTTTGCGGGGAGACTAACTCCGACGGGTTCGGTGACGGGTCGATCGGGGGAGTATAAGAGCTCGATCTTGGGGAAACGCTGGGGTTCGGCTTTGAGACGAGTAAGGACATCGTGAAGGGTTGCGCCGAGGACTGTATAACGAATA
The DNA here is from genome assembly GCF_000303195.2 of Fusarium pseudograminearum CS3096. NCBI lineage: Eukaryota > Fungi > Ascomycota > Sordariomycetes > Hypocreales > Nectriaceae > Fusarium > Fusarium pseudograminearum. The sequence goes on from NC_031951.1 coordinate 2,197,772, forward strand.
TTAGTGGCTATTTGAATGGTGGTAGGAGAGACAAACCTAAAAAGCCAAGTGCTCGGCCAGGATGAAGTTGAGCGGTAAAGAGGGACATGATGCTGATGGCGAGTGTTTGCTGTGTAGTAGACAAAGCTTATCGCGGGGCTGGTTTAGGGGTCGAGCCGTGTAAGAGCTCGCTTGGCTCTCATATGAGCGATGGAGATTATGTGTCGCTAACCATGAGCTGGAAATGCAGATCAAAGATAGATGGACTGGATGTTGCAAAGACAAAAAAGAAAACAGCTGCGGTTCATCGAAGAAAAGGGAATGGTCACGAGTATAGTTTGTTGTTTATGTAGTTACTAAATGTACTTGCAGTTTGGGCTTATCGAGTGAGGAGTGACAAGTCTCCCATGTGATGCGATTCTGTGACGCGGGGCCTTAGTCTGCGATGACGTAAGGCGACCACATGTTCTTTTCCTTTGATATAGGTAGATGCCATTAATTCAATCGTATCTACCTACCTACTACTAGTGTTAGTGAGTTGAGTATTGTGTGGGTAGCCAGACAGGGAACATAGGCTGATGCTTTATTGCATTCTAGAAAGACCCGAAGAAAGCTACTAAGATGGCACCTAGTTGTCCCCTGGTTACCACTTTAGGTAACCCAAGGAAATAGAACCTTGGACCAAAAACAAGTTATGGTAAAATATATTGCTGAGGTGAAGTAAAATAATACGTCCTCATTTGATACCGTCAAGAAAGAAAGAGGAATGAATGGCCATCACGGGGAAAGCAGTCTGTAAATTAATACGCAGTCAGGCAATTAACACGAGCCTCGGCAAATGCATCTAGATCACTCTCAGAAGGTGTCTGTGGGGTCAACAAGCTGACGTTGCAGGACAAAGCTTACTCGTTGGGCCGTATAGGTAGTAGTAGCTTTTATCTTATCTCGGCTTCAACATTGAAGCCAATCTCTATAACTACCAACTCAATTCAACATATTTTCAACTGCAACATATTAGTTGCTTATTCCCTTCATTCCGACTCAAGGGCCACGATCAATCAAATCTCATCATGGCTCCGTCCGACTTTGCAGACTATCCAAAGCCTGTTGAGGCTCCCGCAGCAACCTACAACCCACATATCGAAAACAATCCTGTATTTAGAGGTATTCCTCTTGCAATTGGCGCCAGCATGTAAAGGGCCCTTTCCCCTGTAGTAGACGCATTCGATTTAACATTGCCCAGCGTCTCCAGAGTAGGGTTTCTTCAACAGTATTTTTGGAACAATGCACACTTTGGCATCATCAAAAACATTCCTGCTCTCGATGATATACCTTACAGGTTCCATGTATGCACAGTCCCTCACGCCATGGCAAGCTTCGACATCTAACGCTTGCTAGCCCACTGTCACTCCCCTAGGCCCTACAGGACCTATGCTCGAGTTTGGACCAGAACTCGTCAAGTCTCAGTATGCAGAATCAAAGGCACGCTACTACTCTGCAAGTGACTATCATGAGATGTACAAGTCCGGAAAGGTGACCCCTCTCCAAGTCGCCGAGGCCCTTCTACCTCACATCTCTAGACCTGACGGAAAGTATGCAGATGGTTGGGCTGAAAACCACGGCAAGGATCAACTCGTTCTCGAGGCTGCCAAAGCTTCAACTGAGCGTTATGCTGCTGGTAGACCTCTCGGTGTTTTGGACGGCGTACCTATTGGTGTCAAGGACGATACCGATGTCAAAGGTTTCCATAATCACATTGGTATGAAGTACAATCCCGAGATTGACACATTCAAGGAACAGAAAGAGTCCTCATGGCCGGTGAAGAAGCTCCAAGAGGCTGGTGCAGTGGTCATTGGCAAAAACGCCATGCATGAGCTTGGATCTGGTAAGTCTTCACTTCAATATATGTTCAATCGAAGTACTGACCTTGACCAGACACCAGTGGATGCAATGTAAGCACTGATTCTATTATGCTAAACCGTAACTGACACATTCAGGCCGCCCAAGGAACACCCACCAACTGGCACAACAAGTCGTACTATCCAGGAGGTTCTTCTTCTGGGGGCTCATCCGCCGTCTCAGTTGGTATCGTGCCCATTTCTGTTGGCACTGATGCTGGAGGTAGTATCCGCATTCCTCCGACCTTCAATGGCGTCTACGGTCTAAAGACGACACACAACAGATCCCTGTACATGAATAACACCATGTGCATCACCGGACCTCTTGCAGCAAATGTCGCAGACCTAACCATTGCGTATCGTGTCATGTCACAGCCCAACCCTGACTGCCACGTTCAAGGCCGTTTTGCACTTTCTGTCCCACCACCCAAGGATCAGAAAAAGGTCATTGGTATCTACCGTGACTGGTGGAACAAAGCCGATCCTCGCGTCCAAGAGGTTTGCGAACGGGCAGTTGATTATCTCACCAACAAATGCGGCTACGAACTCGTCGATATAACAATTCCGTATATCCCCGAGGCGCAACTTGCACACAGTGTAATCTGTATCACCGAGATGGCAGAGTCTGCTCGTCGAAGAACCCCCAACCCCGCAGATTGGCTTTCTCTTGTCGGCCCTGCTAATAAAGTTCTGATGACTGTCGGGACCAGGACACCTGCTGCAGATCTTCTCAAGTATAGCGCTCTTCGAGAGCTCATCATGCAGCATCTGGCCTTCTTATTTCAGAAGCATCCTGGCCTCCTCATCCTCACACCAACATCACCCATGATCGGATGGCCCATCGTTCCCGGCGACGAAGCCTACGGTATGAGCGATACTAACACTACCATCCGGAATATGCTCTACGTCTTCTTGGCCAACTTGACCGGTACTCCTTCGCTCTCGGCGCCTGTCGGGTACGTTGACCCAGACCAGGGCGAGGGTAAGCTACCCATTGGTTTGATGGCTACAGGAGAATGGGGTAGCGAGGAGCAGCTCCTTGCATGGGCAGGTGAAGCGGAAGAGTATTTGCACAATGCCACAGAGTCTGGCCGACGCAGACCTAGTGAATGGTTGGACGTTGTGGATCTCGTAAAGGGGACATAAAATCACTTGATCTTACTCGTGGTTCACAAAGAGCGAGTGAAAAGCCCTCCAAGCTCCGGACTTATTCTGCCATTTTAATTGCTCATGAGAGAGTTTGAGTAACTGAGCTACAGAAAAAGGACCTATAGACAGCACTCGTGCGTTTGATTCCAACGGGGTCTTATATTTATCTCATCGTTGTTCAATGCCTACTTTAGGTCTTCGCTGTAATGATACTGTTTTTGCAATATGCTCCAAGATTACTTGGACAGGAACTTAGAAGCAAGTCCCATAATACCTCCAGCGCCACCACCCTGTCCTCCAGCACCTGCCTGTTGCTTGAAGTACATCTTCAGAGCAACCTCACCAGCCTGCTGGATAACGCCCTCCTTGCTGGTTCCATCAGCTACCTTGCCGTTCGCAGCCTTGTTATCAAAAAGCTACAAGACTCGTGTTAGCTGGTGACTATAATGTGTTTAATCCCATGGGTATCACTAACCTTGCTGGCCTCGGCCAAGGCGAGACCTAGGAATGCAGTCTGGCTGTTACCGCCAGCGCTGCTCTGGCTTTGGCCCTGGGTGAACATCTTGAGGGCTTGCATAGCAGCGGCCGTACCGAGACTCTTGCTGTCCTGCTGGGGTTCGTCATTATCGTAGGTGTTCTTGTGCTGCTTGATGGCATCTAGTGATCACTAGTGGTCAGTACTTTATCACTCTCTCAAGATATTATTCTCTTACCTTCCTCATCGAGGTCCTCGTCAGCAAGCTTGTTCTTCTTCTGTCCGAGAGCACCTAGAATGCTGCCAAAGAGGTCCTTGTCACCAGAGGATCCGGCCTTCTGGTGAGCCTCCTCCTTGGCGTTGTCGAAGTCGACGTCTCCGCCGTGGAAGCCTCCGAATGCACCAGCACCTTGTGCTTCTGTATCCTTGTTAGAATCGTTCGTGTGGGGAGCGTTGGGGGACTGACGGATGCCGCCAGCAGGAGGGTACTGCTGCTGCTGCTGTTGGCCATATTGGCCTCCCTGCTGCTGTCCATAGCCGCCCTCCTGTCCGTAACCTTGTTGTTGGCCTCCACCGTAGCCTTGCTGCTGTCCGTGGCTCTGTTGAGACTGGTCTGGATAGTAGAGTATGTATTAGCATGTATGGCCAAAACTAGATAAACATGACAAAGGGCTCTGGAGTGATAGAGCTATATTACACCATCCCAACACCATGCGATGATAGCATCCGATGAGGGGCACCATGAAAACATGGCGGGGTAATCAAAGCTCTCCTGGCTCCAAGCTATGGCGATGCAGATGTTCAACATACCTTGGCGCTTATCCTTGTCATCATCAAGGTACTCCTTGGCGGCGTTGATGAGCTTATCCATGATTTCGGTTCGATTTGGTAGGTTTTGTAGAATGGGTTTTGTCTTGATAGAGTTGTTTGATTTGAAGGAGGAAATGTAAGAATGGAGTCGATGGTGGAAGGGAAATGCACAGGAATTGAGGGGTTGTCTGCGCCTATTGTCTCATGTACAACAAGAGTGAAGCACTATCGTTCAAGCTAAACTAATGAGGGGCACTTGTTATGTGACCCATGGTTACAGTGTCATTGACATCGTCCTATCTCTGTCTGATGCCTTGCCCAATACCTCCCTCCATCGTTGGTCGTGTCTGACGTGGACCCAGCTATACGTACAACACAAGCTGTAATTATGGGGAGCTTAGATGGACATACGCACTCGATTTGTAGAGTAGTGGGACCCTTAGCATTAGCTATTGCTTGTTTTCAGCTGTTATGGATCCCGTTTCAGCTGAACTGCGTCACGTAGACAGCCCGAGTAATACGCGTGTCGGATTTTAATACTGAGTCGCTGAATTGAATTATCGGTGGTTGGTTACCTGTTCAAACTTGTATTCACTCACGATCATCTAGGCAATGCGTCAATTCATATATGTGGCGCTTCAAGGGCGCCCGCGTCAACTATCTCTGCCAAAGTGCTCCTACATCCCAGGTATGGTATCTGTATGGTAGTATCCAGTCGTAACAGGCTTCCAATTGAGCCATGAGCAAGCTCCTTTAATTAGGAAAATGAAAATGAAAATGAAAAACCCCGGCTGTGAGCGTCTCGTATATCCCGCTTTCGCCGTATAAAATGCAGTTGTAATATCAGCCCAGACTCCGTTGTGCCCCAGGCACCGTGTTTCTAATCGAATCCTGCCGTATCGCGCCATACGCTATTCTTTCGTACCGGTTCGTTTTGTTCGGAGCGTGTGTCTCGCCGCCAAGAATTGTTTGGCACATTTGCGACTGTCGAGTCTAGGCGACCGATTGATCTACTGTCGGAGGGTGGCTAGTGGTCCTCTTCTTCTCCCTCTTGGCCCATCGTAGTCCACAGGCGTTGCAGAGCGTCTTGGGCCCTTGAGGCCCTTTCCTCCATTCTGGAGAATCCAACGTGCCTAATTTCATTAGGACCAATATGCAAAAATATCCATTCAGGTTGACACTTACCGCAATCAGTACAGACATACTCCTCAGAAGTCTTGAGCTTCTTCTTCTTATCGCCTGTTCGTGGGTCTCGCTCCATCGGAATTGCAATACCTGCGTCACCCTTGATTAAAGTCGGGCTTGCGTTACCCGTTGTGATTCCTCTGCTTCGTTCGCCTTCAATATATCGCAACCCCGTGAGCATCTCAATTGTGTCCGTATGAGAAGCCCCTTCATAACGTGCCATCTTATCTTTGAGGGAATCTTGGCGATTGCCGCCTGATCCCTCGAGGTTCTCGCGCGTGAGTGCTTTGTTGAGGGCCATTCTATCAGCTTCTGACATCCCTCTCTCGCTGCTGGGACGGTAGAAGGTGCTTGACGATACCCCTGTCCCTTCAGAAGGCGTCATGTCCGATCTGCCCTCTTGGCTCTGCATCCATTGCTTCTGCGCCTCGTCGTTCTCGGCCTCCTCTTCGCGGCGGAGCTCGGCGATGCGTCGTTTCAATCGTTCGTTTTCGATCTTGTGCTCGAGAAAAGAGTCCAGAAGTCCAGCGTTTTTGGTTGGGTATGGACGCGCCATCATAAATACAGCTTGGCAGAAGGGCGATTGATTGTTGGGGTTCGGGGCAAATTTGGCGCCAGCAATATGAGCGTGGCCGACGGTCTCAAAAATCGCATATTCGGCATCCTTCTTCTTGAAACGGTAGAAGAGTCGTAGCGGGTTGCCAGACGCGATGGATTCGTTGAGTTCTGCGACGAAAACACCTTGGTCGTCTGGGTGGATCAGATCCTTCAGAAAGACATCTTGGATCTCATCCACGCTATATCCAGTGACCTGTAGAATACTCGGTGACGCGTACTTGATGCGACCGTTGGCATCAAGAATCTGCAAAAAGTCTCTAAGCTCCTCCACAACTTTGGCGGGCCAGTTTCTTCGCTTTGTAAATTCGGTAAGAGTGCTGGCGCCAGCGAGATTCATCTGTGCGAACGCGCCAGCTGGGAGGGGCCCTGCGCCAGGTACGTTGTTGGCTGCAGTGTTGAATTGATTTTCGGCTCTCGCAACCGACTCTTCTGTGGATGTTTGACCATTACCAAAGGAGCCGTTCATGTTGGAGTCATCAGCGGATTCGAGACCCATGGGGACGTCGTCTATGCCGCCAAGCATATTATTATCGAGCATTGACATAAGATCGTTATCCTGACCACCAGCACCCATCTGCAAAATCGGGTTAGCCGGAATGATCGCAGATTGAGTTTGCGATGGCCCAAGCCGAGGAGAGGGGGCGCTATAGGGCCGCAGCCCCGGCTACAGCATCGCAGGGGAGGGGAAAGTATTGACCTGGCCACCTGTCATGTCAGGGAGAGAACCGATATCGAGATTGAAACCGTAGAAGTTGCCAAAGTTGTTTTGGTGAGGGGCGCCGTGAGGCGGAGGAGGCGGAGGAGGTCCGTGAGACATGGTTATTAAGGTTGCGTTTGCGGCCTGTCGAGTGGGCTTAATTGCATTGGCAAAGGCCCAAGAAGGGTAGTTCCAGTGGCCTCTGGCGTGGCTGTAAGCGCTCGCTTTAGTGGATGGAACAGCGACAACGGTAGGAGCTGGGGGTCGGTCGTCGAATTGGAGGATGAAGATAAAGGTTTGGCGACGTTAATCATGAGGGAAAATGCTCCAAAAGACCATGAAACAGATATTGGACGGTTCTGGGGTTGTTCGAGATCGTAAAGGCGATTTTTTGTTCTAAGCTATGGTCTTTAGTGTAATTTAAGAAAAATACTTCTCAAACACAATACCCCAAGTTCAAGCGTCGGGGATAGGCAGATGTCGACCTTTCTTTCTCTCTCCACGAAAAACAAAAAGTACTAGACTTGTGTGTTGCTATTCAAGGAACGGAAAAGCCAACGGGAATCCTAGAAAACGCCTGTCGAGAGTCAGAAAATGTTCGAGCGGATAATGGCATCATGGAAGAATAGGGCGAAGGGAGAGGGGTCATTGAGTGGAAGCCATAGGAGGGAATGTTGTACGATATGTACAAAAGACTCAAATTACCTGTCCGATAGACTGGACCCTGAATAAGGTAGGCGTCTGACATATGACGACACCAAGCAGGTAGATATCTTATGTGCAAGAATCAAAACATGGAAAAGTTTGGACGGGTATGTTGAGACGAAATGGGACGGGACAAGATGAAATGAAATGAGATGAGAGACCGCGATACGACATCAAAAGTTGCAATTCGCCTAGGTAGGCACTTACCTGTAGCGTCGAGAACAAAGAATGGCCCGGTTCCTATAAACAAGAGACTGGAGCGAGCTTTCTTATTTCCCCTTTACTTTTGGATCGGATGACAAGCGCAGCAGGGCAGGACAGTCAAGCAACTAAGGCACTACAAGCACAAGACAGGTGTATGGTGTATCAATGAGTTGAACACCAAAACATGGCACTTTTGCAAAACTGGATTCTTGCAGACATGGGATTTTGGGCATGAAACGTCACCTCTTGTGCCCGAAGCTTCTCGGCAGGAGTCCCTGTCCTGTCTTTAGCCTCATAGGCACTTGTCCAACTCTTCGACCAATGTAGAGAGCCTTTGACCGGAGGTTCTCCCCCGAGAAAAGCGGATAAAAGTCATACTGGAGTGTCTCCGGCAATGTTGATTGGAGACTACGGAAGCATGGATCTTCTTAGCGCACCCTTAGGCCGTCTTGGAAGCTGGAGGGTTCCAGTGTGAAGGGTCTTGAGGGTCCAGCAGCAAGCTAGTGGCGTTGCTCATCCCCAAGTGGCTTACCAATGTTTCTGGTGTCTCATTCAAGAGTCAAGACTTTGCAGCGAGAATTCGATTCTACTATGATATCATGATTCCTAAAATGCTTAGTTCTCAGGGGGATCATCGCGGCGCAATTCCGGGGTTCCATCCTGTCTTGATAAGCACCAGATCACAAGAAAAAAGAAAAAGAAAAAAGCCAGATACATTTTACTTTGTCAAGACATGCATATAATGTCTCTAATGCCATTCTCAATGCCTGATACATATCCGCTGCAGCACAAACTTGCCACCGTACTCGTACTTGCACATATCAGCTGTTGGACTGGGTGTTTCCTTCGTATCTCAGCCAAGGAAACCCAACTTTTGGTTACGACCTTGTGCTACCGTCAATCATCACCTTTCAGCCTCTACAAGTTTAGGTGTACGACTTGTGCCCCCTCCACTGTTTTTAGTGCCAAATGCGTCCCATGCTTGAAACCTTTCTTGGCCTAGATCCAGAGCCAAGCATTTCCTGGAGACTGATGGTCTGGTCTGCGGGTTGAAGATGGGGTGGCGCCACGACTGCGACTGGTTTTCTTTCGCCACACACGGTTCAGGGTCCTCGAAACTTGTCCTCAATCCTCTGACGTCGAAAAGACGTAATCTTTCAGGCGTTTCCATTGAATTGCGAAAACTTCGAATATTGTCATGATAGGACCTCAAGGTCAGGACAATATGATAGATATCGTCAAAATTTCGTTGAGCAAACGTCTTGAGCTGACTCCCGGTCCAAATTAATGATTAGTGAACATGGGACCTAGACGGGCAGGCAGTCGGCAGTTCACCGTCCTCATTGGAGGTGGCTGCCATTGGTTTTTGGGTCTGCCCGTCTTCAATCCCCATGATGGGAATACGTACCGTATTTCGCTAAACCCACGGGTAAACTTAGAAGCACGTGCTCACGCATCAGCTGCTCTCGACTCCAAACCTCTCAACGCGTCTTTCCTTCCTTTGTCGCGTTACCCGTCAACTCTGCTGGCTGCCTGGTCCAAGCTAGTGCAACACTTTCAAGGTCATCCGCCTGTGACATCGACTTTTGTGTGATTTGTGTGCTACAGTTCTCAGTCTGTAGATGAGTCAATCGACAAGGTCATAATCTTTGTACCTGTCACGTCCCCTTAATGCGGTAGTCATCACCATGTCTAGAATCGATAAGCTTTCGATTTCGGGTGTCCGATCCTTCAGCCCTTCTGTTCGAGAGGCTATTCAGTTCAACACCCCTCTAACTCTCATTGTCGGTTACAACGGCTCCGGTAAGACGACAATTATCGAATGTCTGAAGTATGCCACCACTGGCGAGTTGCCACCTAACAGCAAGGGCGGTGCTTTCATCCATGACCCCAAGGTACGGCACTTTCATACTCTTTCATCCTTGACATGCAACACGCCCGCTAACACATTGCAGCTCTGTGGTGAGAAAGAAGTTTTGGCCCAAGTGAAACTACAATTCCGATCCATCAACGACCGTCAACATGTCGCGACCCGAAGTGTACAGCTTACTGTCAAGAAGACGACCCGCTCCCAGAAGACCCTGGACAGCTCCCTCGTCGTTGTGAACAATGGGGAACGAACAACCACATCAACCCGACAGGCCCAGATGGATGAGATGATACCAGAGCGCCTTGGTGTATCACCTGCAATTCTTGATGCTGTCATTTTCTGTCACCAAGACGAGTCTCTCTGGCCGTTGAGTGAGCCAGCCGCCTTGAAGAAACGTTTCGATGAAATATTCGAGGCTATGAAATATACCAAAGCCATCGATAACCTCAAAGTGCTTCGAAAGAAGCAAGTTGAACAACTGGGCAAGCTTCAGAACGACGAGGCTCACAACAAGGTAAACAAGGATCGGGGCGACCGTGCTGAGAAGAGGATGAAGGCCTTGCAAGCTGAAATCGAGGGGTCTCGTGAGACTTGCGAGTCCATCAGTGCTGAGATGGAAGAAACTCAAGAGAAAATCAGGACCACCCGGGAAACAGCAAATAGTCATCTTGCGATCGTGCAAAACCTCGACACAAAGCGCGAGCAGCTTGAGTACAGAGAAGAGGCGGTTAAAGAGCTAAAGTCCACTATTGAGGAGCTCCATGATGACGACGGCAAATTGGAAAGCGATCTGGCACATTACGAGGATCGTATGCAGCACCTCCAAGACGATGCCGACCAAAACAAGGCTCAGTATAATGAGTTGCAGAAGGAATTGGGACAATCACGGAAGGAACTCTCTGCTAAGCTTTCCGAGCAAGGCAAGCATCAGTCGGACAAAGACAAATACGAACGCCAATTAAAGATACAAAAGGAGATGATCCAAGAAGCCGCTCAGTCTTATGGTTTCTCGGGCTTTGACGGGGATCTCCCCGACAGCCAAGTCAAGTCATTTAATGACCGCCTTCAGAAGCTCCTTGCTGAGAAGAAAAGGGAGTTGGAGCGCTTGCAGAAGGAGAACTCTTCCGAATTAGATCAGGCTACCGGTGTCATCACCGAGCTGGAGGGCCGCAAAGCTGCCCGCACTCAAGATCGCGTGTCAGCCAAACAACGAATGAGCGCCATTGAAAAGCGCACTGCGGTGCTGCAAAATGAGTCGAGCCAGATCGACGTTGACGAGGGTGCCAAAGCTGTACTCGATGGGCAGATGCAAGATCTTGATAGCAGGTTCAAAACAGCCCAGAAGACTTTTGAGAATGCGGATTGGGACCGGCAACTATCAGATGAAAACGATAAGCTGCATTCACTCGAGAGTGACAACGATAGGCTTGGTAGAGAGCTCGTCGAGTGTACTCGTCTTGCGTCCGAAAGAGCCCAGCTTGACTACAGGAGGAAGGAACTTAACGACCGCAAGCGCAAACTTGACACCCTGACAAGTACTTGGAAGCCTAAGCTGGACAAGGTCCTTGGCAGTGATTGGGAACCACAAACTTTGGAATCCAAGTTTCAAGCGTTGGTTAAGAATCAGAATAAGGTTGTTTCTGAGGCCCAGAAGCGGCGCGATCAGACCCGGCAGAAGCAACAAAAAGTAGATTTCCGCTTGAGAACCACCAAAGAGTCCCGCGACAAGAAAGCCAAAGAGGCGGCTACTTGTCAACAACAAGTGGTCAATGCCCTTCTCACGGTTCGTGACAACGCTATCGTCGATGATTACAAGGAAGAAGTCGAGGCTGCTGAATCGCAGGTCGAGGAATTGCGCAATGATCTTAGTCTCTTCGACGCACTCGTGGATTACTACACCAAATGCAAGCGTCTGCTAGACACGAAGCGGAAATGTTTGCTTTGTGATCGTCACTTCGATGAGAGTCAAGCTGCAGGCATGGAACGGTTGAGCAAGAGGATAGACAAGCATCTTGACCCGAAGGGCAAGGTTGACACAGAAAAGGATCTCAAAGAGATGGTTTCGAGTCTCGAGAAGCTGCGATCTGCGCGGGGTTCTTACGATACATACGAGCGATTGACGGCTGAACTGCCTTCTCTCCGCGAAGAGTGCAAGACTACAGAGGCAGAATTCGACGCCTTAGAGAGACAAGTTGAAGAGCAAGCGTCCATCGTATCGACTGAGGAGGAGAAACAAAAAGACCTTGAGGACATGTCCAAGACTGTTGCCAACATCACGCAAACCATCAGAGACATTGCCGAGTCGGAAACCCAGGTTGATCGCATCATGTCTCAGCAGATGTCAGGCGGGGCAACTCGAAGTCCTGACGAGATCCATGAGCTCCAGGCTAGCTTGTCTGATCAGATGAGGACTCTAAAGAACCGTATCTCAAAGTTGACTACGGACCGCCAACGTACAAAAGATCAACTCAACTCTCTCGAGCTAGAAAAGAGTGAGCTGAGAAACAAAATCAGCCGTGCGGCTGGTCAACTAGACAAGAAGCAAGATCTGCAAAACCAGATCCAGGCACTGAAGGAAGAAGTATCCCACCAACGAGATGTCATTCAGCGCGCCGACGATGAGTTGGAGACAATCGAACCCAGCATTACAGAGGCAAGGTCTGCTCGTGATGAAGTTCTTCGGCACGGTCGGGCTAAGGAACAGGTTATTGTTGACGCTCGTGACAACGTCGCAAACTCAGTCAATGAGATGAAAATGATGGATGCTGATATCCAGGGCTACATCGATCGTGGTGGTCCCTCTAACCTGGCATCCAACCAGAGGGCCATTGCCACACTCGAGAAGACAATCGCGAGTACCGAGAAGGAGGTTACAGATCTCACGGTCCGTACAAACAAGCTGAAGCAAGACATTGACAACGGAGACCGTAAGAAGAAGAACATCAAAGACAACCTCAACTATCGCAAGAATCTTCGTACTATCGATGTCATCCGTCAAGAGATCGCTGAACTAGAGGAGCGCAATGCCGACGAGGACTACGAACGTCTTCAAGCTGAAGCCCGTATGCAAGAGAATCACTACAATCGTCTTCTGGCAGAGCGTGGTTCCGTGATGGGAACTATGAAAACCAAGGACGAGGAACTTGGAAGATTACTTCAAGAGTGGGAAATGGATTACAAGGACGCCAAGAAAAAGTACCGAGAGTCGCATATCCGTGTGGAAACGACCAAAGCCGCTATTGAGGATCTGGCCCAGTGTAGCTCGGCTGTTGACAAAGCTGTGATGCAGTTCCACTCAATGAAGATGGCTGAGATAAATCGCATCGCTGGCGAACTATGGCAGAGTACCTACCAAGGAACCGACATTGACACAATTCTCATCCGTTCGGATAATGAGTCAAACACAGGCAAACGCAACTACAACTATCGACTCTGTATGGTGAAGCAAGACACCGAGATGGATATGCGTGGCCGATGTTCTGCTGGACAAAAGGTGCTCGCATCCATCATCATTCGTTTAGCACTGGCTGAATCATTTGGTGTCAATTGTGGTCTCATTGCGCTGGACGAGCCTACAACCAATCTGGATCGCGACAACATCAAGAGTCTAGCAGAAAGCTTGCACATGATCATCAAAGCTCGTCAGGCCCAGAGTAACTTCCAGCTTATTGTCATCACTCACGACGAGGACTTTTTGCGACATATGAGGTGTAGCGATTTCTGTGACAGTTTCTTCCGCGTCAGGCGTGACGAGCGACAGAATAGTGTCATTTCAAGGGAAAGTATTACAAAGATATTCTAACCAGGCATGCAAGTTGAGTAGAGTGGAAGAGGAATCAGCAGTGGAATTATGTAAATTATAAAGGGTTCTCACAATCCCCAAATGCCGAGACGGACGTTATGAGAGTGAAAAATAATAGTACATGGTATCTTCCATTCAGTCTCTAGTTCTAGTTTTCTCCAAGGTAGAGAGACGTTAGTGCTTGTCTCTATTCAGAAGGTTGTGAGACAAGTCTGAAAATACGTAAAAGTTCACGGAATTATACACCGGCAATAATATTTCTACTCCACACCTCCCAGTCTCTCAGTGTCGTTGACGCCTTTATTTTCATTGCAACGGAATTATTTCTCCACCCTCCACGAGTCGACGACCCGGCACGTTTCCGCCGAATTACTCTGATTTCGGTTTCGCGCCTCGGATTTAACGAGCTATTCAATCATTCTATCCCTGGTCTTGATCTGCGGTTTATTTAGTTAACAGTACCTAGTCATGGACCGTTCTCGGTGGAGAATGAATCACAATGGCCTTGTTCATCTCATCTCGCCTCATCCTGAGTGACTGACCTCTTTCTCCCATGCATGCACACTTTGCTAGAAAGGTATCCTTACATATTCGTGCATAGTGAACGCATATGAACCACACAGCAGGGAGCTGCGTTTCCAATACTACAACACAATCCAATCCCTGATTAGCAATCACTGTTCGGTCCACGCCGGCCCCCGGACAAGGATCGTTACTGCTACTACGTCTACGATTTTCAACTTGGATTTCAAATCGCAAAAGGGAGAGAAAAGGGGATTTTTCTATTCCTCCATTAGTGGCCTACTAGGCTTACAACTTGCACGGCAACAATGGCCGTCTCAGCGCCGACGCCAGAGCACAGGACCAGTTCGGACAGCACTCTTGACGTGGAAAGAGATGGGATAAATGCAGGCTCCAACAACCCTACAGCAGCTACCGAAGCAACCCCAGATGAAGCCGCAACCGCGCCGGCCGGCAGCAGCCCGTTACCCGGAGCGCCTGGTGCTGGGGATCCAGAGGCCGGACGGACCAGGTCGGAGAACATATTGATCATCAGCGCTCTGTGCCTGGCGCTGTTCCTCGCCGCTTTGGATACAACCATCATCACCACCGCGGTTCCCACCATCGCTAATGAGTTCAACTCGAGTCAAGGTTACGTCTGGATAGGAAGTGCTTACCTGCTGGGCAACGCCTCGTTTGTGCCGACATGGGGCAAGATCTCGGACATTTTTGGCCGCAAGCCCGTCCTCCTTGCTGCGGCGGTCATCTTCTGGATCGGTTCTCTGCTGTGCGCCGTGAGTAACAGCATGGGCATGCTCATTGCCGCGCGTGCCATCCAAGGCATTGGTGGAGGTGGTCTTATTGTGCTGCCCAATATCGCTATCAGCGATCTCTTCTCCATACGAAACCGAGGCATGTACTTTGGCATTCTCGGCATGGTGTGGGCGTTGGCATCTGCAGTTGGACCTATTCTCGGTGGTGTCTTTACTAGCCAGGTCACCTGGCGATGGTGTTTCTATATCAACCTTCCCATCAGCGCCGTTGCCTTTGTGATTCTCGTCTTTTTCCTAAAGCTGCACAACCCTCGCACGCCGATGAAGGAGGGTCTCATGGCTCTGGACTGGCCCGGCAGCATTCTCATCATTGGCGGCACCGTTATGTGGTTGCTGGGCCTTGAATTTGGCGGGGTCTCGTTTCCTTGGAACTCTGCCACGACTATTTGTCTTCTCGTCTTTGGCATTCTTGCCATTGGGCTTTTCCTTTTATACGAGTGGAAGGTTGCCAAGTTCCCTGTTCTTCCTTTACGGCTCTTCAGCACACGAAACAGCATTGCCTCTTACGGAGTTGGCTTTACTCACGCATTCGTCTTCATGTCTGGTAGTTACTGGCTTCCGCTCTACTACCAGGGTGTTCTGGGTGCCTCTTCGCTGCTTTCTGGAGTCTACCTTCTTCCGTACGTGCTGTCTCTGTCGTTTATCTCGGCTGGAGTTGGTATATATATCAAGAAGACAGGACAGTACAAGCTCGCCATCGTGATGGGCTTCTTTGTAACTGTTATCGGGTTCGGCCTGTTCATCGACCTCGAACCGCGCGCTAACTGGGTCAAGATCATCATATTTCAGATCGTCGCTGGAATTGGTATCGGTCCCAACTTCCAGGCCCCCCTAATCGCAATTCAGACCAACGTCGAGCCGCGAGACATTGGTTCCGCAACTTCATGCTTCTCTTTTATCCGCCAGCTGGGCACTTCCATCTCCGTCGTGGTAGGTGGTGTCATTTTCAACAATGAGATGGAGAAGCAGTATCCAAAGCTCGAGGAGGAACTAGGTCCTAGTCTCGCCAGCAGACTCTCTGGAGCCAACGCAGCCGGTAGTGTGGAACTTGTAGGATCTTTGACAGGAGAAGATGGCAGGGTAGCCAAGACAGCATTCTGGCACAGTCTACGAACCATGTACATCGTGTACACGTGCTTTGCTGGTCTTTCGCTTGTCATCAGTCTTATGATCAAGCAGGTTAACCTTAGCAAGGAACACAAGGAGCATAAGACTGGCCTCAAATCGCTGAAGCGACGCGGCGACGAAAATAACGAGGCAAATGAAGGAGAGGGTGTGATTCCGGGTAACGAAAAGACTACAGACAACTAAAAATGAGGGCGGCGTTTATGTAAAAAGTTACAGCGCTTTATAGACAGCGCATATCTAGCTTATTATAAATTGGTAATAATACATTTCAACAATGAAAAAATATCTCATGGTCTATTCAAAACTCATGTTCGGTTTAGAAGAGCTTTTCACCTTCCTCGACAGTCCTCTTCCACTCCTCATAATCAAAACCAAGGTCCTCCAATCCCCTCAGCTCATGTCTCTTCTCGCCTGCTGCTCTGCTTGCCAGCTTGATTTTTGGCACTCTCTCCCGCACCCACCTCTTATCCAGTCCCCAGTATGGAGGTAACTTGCCTTGTCCTTCATTCTCAAGACCCAGTTCAGGAGCTCTTGGTGCCGCCTTGCTTAGCTCATGCAGGCGGTTAACGTAGTCGACATCTTCAGGGAAAGCCATGACATGAATAGCCTTGCCTTCTCCTTTCTTCTCGTGCTGCTCTTCCACCCATGCTTCCATCGCGGCTTCAGATGGAGGGCTCAGACGACCAGACCATATGCGGGCAATCACAGCGCTCTGTGCCTCGGCGACGGGGAAAGGGACAATCCGTTGCGGAACACTAAGGAATGAGAGAGTCGAGTCTGCAGTGTAGAGAATGTGTTCCCAGAGATGCGCTGCGTGTCCTCCACTAGGTACAACTACAGGAGGATCGAGAGACTTGAGGAAGGGGTACGAATAGTGGAATCCGGTACAGAAAATCACAGCATCAATGTCGACCTCAACTTGGCCGTTGGCAAAGCGGACACCGCGCTGCTCTGGGAGGAACTCAACAATTTCAGGAACGCCAGCTGCCCATGGCTCTTTTGTAGGGGCGACCACGGTCGACTTTTCCTTTTCTGAGATGAAGATGGGGTGCTTTGCAACATTGGAAAGTTGCGCGCTCACATCGACGCCAGATGCAGAGTTGCCAACAACAATGACTTTCTACTTGATTATGAGCAGAATATCCACACAAAAAAAGCAAATCAGCATACCTTGTCCTTAAAATCATGAGGTCTTCGATAGAACTTGGAGTGCGAAATGACACCCGAGTATTTCTTATCAAACTCTGTGATTCCGGCGATATCAGGGATGAAAGGGTCATTGTAATGTCCACTCGCCACCACAACAGCGTCATACTCTTCTTTGATGACCTTGTTGGCCTTCAGGTCGAGCACCTCGACCGACCATGGCTGTGAGCGATCTGACCTCGATTTCTCAATGTTCAAAACCTGAGTCTGAAATGAGATGTGAGGAGTGATCTCTTTGGCGTAGTCTTTGAGGTACTGCAGCACAACGCTATGACGAGGAAACAAAGAAGAACCCTCGGGAAATTCTTTGTCGCTATACCTCATGAGCGAATGTGGAATGTTTGTTTCAAGAAGATCGTAAATAGGAGACATGAACTCGACATCCCCATGGTCATTAGGCCAAAGCGCTTGATCTGCCGCATAACTGGGTTGAGTCCTAGGAACTGAGAAGCCCTGCTCGCGGGCCAGAGGAGTGTAGTTCCATACGCCGCCTGCTGTGGCACGTTGCTCGAAGATACGAACTTTGGAGAACTTCTTTTCTGCGAGAAGATATCTGGGAGTGTTGTCAGTTGAAGACTCGTCATGTATATGGTGTTGAGGGTAGTTACTTGGCGGCTGCAAGGCCACTAGGGCCAGCACCTATGATGGCAATGCGACGAACGTCGAGTTTATCTGCCAGAGCCATTCTTTCAAAGTCAGATGTGTTTTTGGAAACAAGTTGAGAAGGGAGGGTATCTGTCGTAAATTAATATGCAATAATGACACTGTTCCAAGTCACAGTGATATAGACATTAGTAATTGTCTAACAATAATATCGTCAGAGCAGATGAGAGTAAGTTGAAGAGGTCAAAACAAATAAAACCCTAGATTCTTGAACAAACTTCTTCAATCTTCTTATAAACAGCTTCCCAGTTGATTCGACAGCTGATAACAGAAGCTGCCGATGAATTCCGCAAAATAGCCTCACTACTAACTCATCAATTCGCAGGTCGAACGATTGTCTCATTAGATGGTGTTGCCGCTTTCGGTAATCCCGGTCGGCCTCCGCGCGATCCCGACTCCGGGCATCGGAGCCAGGCCGCCTCCAGGTCTTCCTTCCGTTTTTAAGAGATACGACTCCTACCTGCCGTCCGGGTGTTGAAATAGAGATACTGGCTTGGTGATAACCTCAAACTCACTGTTTTCCTTTCGTATCTTGGGGTGTTTTCTAGGTTTTGGGGCTCTACGGATTGCCCTTTACCGTTAGCTAAAGACTTCATACAGGGTAATGATAACATCCTCTTCCCAAGCACGCAATCTAGTCTACCATCATTGGCTTGATCAACAGCAGCCATCATGGCGAATCTTTCTTGGCTCCACGAACCATCACTGAGAGCTCTATCTTATCGTTGAATTAAACGATTGCAAGTTTTCTTCGCCTGCCTTCTTGTTAAAAGATATCTGATCCCGATATCTCACTTGAAAGATACCTCGTAGATTGACAACACCTACCACCCTTCTGCCCTGTCAGACCCTACACATCAATCATGCCAACAGAAACAGCGACAACCACCCAAAATGGCAGCTGAAATGAAGGCCTCGATCCACCGTTTCCGCCTCCGCAGGCTGTCACCGTCTCCTGGGGCCGTCGGTCGGGCCCGATCCGCTTCACCTCCAGTGTCTGCTGATCAACGAGAAGCGCAAGCCCGTGGACAGTATTATACTTCTACTACTCAACAAGCATCTGGCACTCGCACCTCAGGTGCAAAAACCACACCGCCAGCCTGTGATCGATGCCGCAGCTTTAAAAAGAAGTGTAGCCGTACCTTTCCTGTCTGCTCTCTTTGCGCCACTGCTGGTCAGCGGTGCTCGTATACCAGCCCGACAGCCAACGCTGAGGCTCAGATACACCAGTTGCGCTCTCGGGTAGAATGGTTGAGCCAGTATATCGATCAAAATCTCCTGTCGCCGGGTCCACAGGGTAGGTTAGACGGGATAGAGACAGGAGCTGATTTGGTGAGTATACTTGGTCGAGGGTCACAGAACGGTATAGGGGCCATCACAAATCCAGAGAGCACATCGCCTTATATTTCACGAGTATTGGGCCCAAACACTCCTCCGCTAGATGCAACTGCTGCCCTACCTCTACTACGCAGGCATGATGAAGCGCTGGCAGGACAGCAAAATACTGAAATACGTGTGGAAGAAAGGGATCCGGGCAGTGTGCGAACCGCTAGTAGCCACTTCTCACCTTATCAGGGGTCAACCGAGGGATCAACCACGAGACGAAGGTTGATCGCTCGGCAGGCTTTGCCTCCTGATATTGCACCGTGTCGCTTCGTCGATGCCTTCTTCCGCCATGTGAACAGAGCGTATCCTTTTGTCGACCAGGCGAGAATACGGCGAGATCTTGAGACTCTAGGGGATGCGTCTCCTGCGTATCTAGATCCGCCCATGACATTGCTGTATCTCGTCATGGCGATTGGATGCACGTCGCTCGTGCGGGCCGGGCAGATCCCAAGCGACACAGCACGACAGTTTGATGTAGTTTATCCAGACGTCATTCAAGAGTGCCTCTGCAGTGAGAGTATTGAGTCGGTGCAGATCCTTGTTCTGTTGGGATTGTACTCCCTTTTTGATCCGGCTGCAATCTCTGCATACTTCATTGTTGGCATCGCAGCACGACAGGCCATGGTTATCGGCCTTACTCGTCCGGACGAGATGCCACGTACAGCAGTCGAGACTGAGCTCAGGCACCGGTTGTATTGGAGCATATTTGTACTTGACCGCATGATGTCGGCGTCGCAGGGCCTTCCAGCAGCGTTGACGGACGAACATGCTGATGTTCCACTCCCGGGCCTCACGGTAGAAGAGTTTGCCGGTCCAGACAGGGCTACATATGCTCGCAATCTGCAAACTAGTCGGCATATTATTCAACTCAGACAACTAGAGTATCGGATCCTAAACACGGTACACTTTCAACGGAATGCGGAAACCTCGCGCTTGGGTCCTGCAGACAGACGGGCAATACTGAACAGCCTGCGGTCCGAAATAGAAGATTGGTATAGCAACGGCTGCCTCATGTCGCCGATGGAAGCAGACAACCTACCCATCCACAGTAGCGTCACCTGGATGAGTGCACAGTATTACCATTTGCATGTTTTTCTTTACTTCCCGAATCACTTCAACAGTTCAGTCTCACCGCCAGCTGTTACTAGAAAAGAACAGCTTGAATTTGCCAGCAAACAACTTCAAGCCAACTCGGCACTTCTTCAACAACGTCAGTTACCTTTGAACAGGGTCACGTTGAGTCGGCTACTGCCAGTGGGATTGATATTGATGTCTGGCTTTACAGCTGGTCAAGGGCGAACTCCCTTCGTAGCCCAGAACGACTTAATTATTCTTGTCACACTTCTCGAAGCGTTTCCACAAGGTTGGACGACGGCACGAGAGGCAGCCCAGATACTGCAGCAATTTGTGGATATTGTTACAGGACCAGGGGGCATGGTTACAACGTTTTTTGGCACAGCAACTGGGGAGACGATGGAAGAGTTGGTTAGGCCATGTATTGTCAGCTTCACGAAATTACTGCACCAGTTCTTGGGTAAGGCGACATGCTTTCAATCGATCGAGTATTCTCAGGAGATACAAGATGTCGATCGGATGAGTCAAGTCGGCGTTGTAGCGCAGCAACAATCATCGGCTAATGCATTATGGTTGGATGGAGCGAATCCAGATGATGCAGGCGTAAACGAGGAATCGGTACTAGGATATGGATGGGGCTCGTGGGATCTTGATTTCCTTTAGCGAGGCTCCGAAGAAAGCATGGCAAGGTTTAGTTATTGAGGAGCAGACAGTAACCGTATACGGGTAAGTAAGCCTTGTTGTTTGTCGGAGTGACGATCTTGAGAAGTGTTCACATTATTTAGCAGCTAGTTGGGAACTTGGGAGATATACTGGGAATCTCGGAGATAATAAATAAGATCGGCATTCGTTGTGCTATTTTCTGCATATAGTTGTCCTAAATTTAGTCGGCGTCCCTGATCTTCGTAGCATCCTGACCTAAGAATTAATCTACCATGTTCACCGGTTGGTTTGACTTGCACCAATCAAAGACATTAAATTTTAAGGCCGTTCGTTATTTGGTGGTTAGTACAACTAAAAAGGCAATTTTACCTTTCGCTTCCCTGCGTCAAGAGTCATGAAAATTAGGGCATAAAAGCAACCTTATTCTCACACAATAGAAAAGCACTGTAAGAGCTGCTTAACAGCCCACTCCTTCTTCTTCTAGCACATCCAACAAAATATCGAAATCCGACTCTCCACTTATCAGTTAGCTTGCCCAGACCCTAATCCCTATTGCTGACACCCATACTAGACAAGCTCTCCACGGATAGGACCCTACCTACTGCAAAGGGACCACCATCTCCGCCCACACAATCAGGCTTGCCTCTCTAGATAATAGCCATATTATCTATGCAGAGGCCAAGGCCGTCACAGACACAGTCGACTACCAGAACGTCAAGGCAGAAGGCCGTTCGTTATGTTGAACAATGGCCGGATAGCAAAGTCAAATTGAGTCAAGCGAATGCGAGCCATGCATTCCAACGGCAACACAGCCGCATATCATTAAGCTGTTGGGTTGGGGGTAACCTCAAATGACCAGAGAAGAAACGGTCTAAAAAAGAGGCTCTGCT
Source organism: Fusarium pseudograminearum CS3096 (assembly GCF_000303195.2). Classification (NCBI taxonomy): domain Eukaryota; kingdom Fungi; phylum Ascomycota; class Sordariomycetes; order Hypocreales; family Nectriaceae; genus Fusarium; species Fusarium pseudograminearum. The sequence goes on from NC_031951.1 coordinate 2,219,508, forward strand.
AGCCCTATAGCGCAGTTGCCCTCCATGTCGAATTAAAGAAACATGGATGCACACCACCAAAAAAGCTTGGCCAAGTTAGTCTGAGATAGATATTATGCGAGAATCGCGGTTAAAGGTCTTGAATAGGAGATGCGCTTGCCTTGGTTAGCATCCCAAGTGCAAGGTGTATGGTGGTTAGGATGGGGGATGACGACGACTGCAATAACAACAAAGTGGAGAGTTTATTTTCAACTGCTGACCATGCATTCACTTCACTTGTTGACAAAACTCGCTGATTGCTACAAAAATGGGACATGCCGCATCGTATTCTCAGGTAGGGAGAGTCTTGGGCATTGTCCATTGGCCGCGCGGTTTTATTTATGGAATTATAAAATGTGGACCGGTAGAGAGATTACCACTGTAACGTCTTATGCCAGCCAGGAACGGTATCCTGGGGCCGTTTTCCCGTACCGTCAGCAGGTAGGTAAAAAGTCCAATAAAGCTACAGTACTCTGTACTCCGGTACATTCCCTGGGAAAAGGCACCCGAGAAGGAGAGTAATAATAGAATATGCAGTGAACCGTGAGTTGATGATCGTCAGATCAAGCCTGTGCTATACTATACTCAGTAAAGCGAGACGCAGGAAATGAATTCGGGTTTTTTTTTATCTTTTGGTGATGGGACGGTGGCTGAATTGCATCTGCATTGCATATCAAAGAAAGGCAAAGAGTTTCATAGAAGGCAACTACCTAATTAACATTGTCAGATCGCACTGATATTTCAATCTGTTGTGTATCAAGGTAGAGAGGTACCTATCTGTTTGAGGGCCTCATATGTCATTTCACATCACATCATGTATGCAATCACGTTATCAAAATACAGTGCTAAAAGTTTGTGATTTTTATCTATTCTCTCTTGTCTGCTGAACTGACCAAAGACGGAGTGTGATGCGATCTTAAGACATGGCTCATGCAAGGTTAAAGTGGCTGTACCGGTACGGACTGGGCTGAGTCCGACGGACAACTTGTATTACATGGTTCTGCGTATTGGCTGTTATGTGTGGGCTGACTTTGGGTGGCATTTCCTCGGGTGGCAGGGAGTTTGCACTAACAATGGAGACTTTTCCTGCATGATATTGCACTGCCGCAGCCCTCATCTCTGCTAGAGTTATTACTGGCATTCATTCCCTCAGCAACCCAGCCCTCCTTGACACTGTATGTCATACCGACCTAGGTTTGAAGATGACGGTGCTAAGATATGCTGTGCTATGCTATGCAATTCAATGGTTGTTTCTGGTTGCATTCGTCATATTCATAGTGACGGCCTCCCACGAATTTCCAGCATAGCCACGGATTCCATAAGCCCGGCATTTCTTACAGTACCGCTTATGGGTGGGTAGATTGCTCCCAAGGCTGATCGGGTTCATCCGCACAGTATCTGCGCTGCAGCAACTAGCGGGCAGACAGGCAGGTAGCTTTCCACACAACGTTATCCAAACCTAAAGCTAAGGACGTTAGAGGCGGGATGCGGCGTCCCGTCTCTGTGGTTCTCTCCACCCGCCAACTGTGCAGTCACTGTCTGTCATGTCAGTCTAGCATGTACCTGTAATGTAGCCTTGGCTTGAACTGTATCTGATGGATTCTTTTGTCTGCTGAGGGGTTTTCCTCTCTTTATCTCTGAGTCTTGGCCGACTGCGTCATGGGACCAGATTCGGTATTCATCGTCGTCTTCTGTTGCAAAAGACAAGACATGAGACAGTCTGGACAGTCCAGAAACCAAGAAAAAACCCTCTCCCAATTGAGACCATTTAGTCTAGCAGCACCTTTAGAGCCACAAGACTCCACCATCAGTTATCGGGCACCCCATGAAAAAAACGCCTAAACCCCTGGAATACTGCGCTCGGGGCTGCCCACCCTTGAACTCGGGCTAGGTACTCGAGGAACCTAAGAAAGCCTGGGCTGGGGCGGGCAGTTCGCCCTCTGTGTGTAGGTACGGAGCACCTAGACTGGACCAGACCTATGGAGACCTACCTGGATTATCTTGGCCCACACCCTGCCTGGGCTGTTTCAGCACTACTAACTCGACTTGCCCATCTGGTTCAAGCTGACATCCATTTTCTTTCTTTAACGCTTGGGCTCTCTTCTTCTCTCCATTCGTTTTGTTCCGTCTCATTTCTCTCTTCTCATCAACATCCATTCTCATCCTTATTAATCAACAACCCCCGGTCTGACCGTTTTCAGCCACCAGTGAATCAATCCTCGTAATCGCGTCGACGTCTCTCGCTACTCTTCCATTTCCATCAGCTCGCGACTCCTTTTCTGTCGGATTCGATTTTCGCATACGCTTTATCTACCAAGTCAACAACTCATTTCCGTAACAGCGCCTGCGTGAGCTGCTGTGCCTTAATTTGGACATACGACCGCCCCGACCGAAACCACCGCGTCGCTATCGCATCTGACTAAAAGTTGTTCCCGTCAACCATCGTCCGTCGAGCGATATCGACGAGCGTTTTCGTTTCTTCTTCGACTTATTTCACCGTGACTCCGGGGCTGGAGTCTCTTCCATGTCGGTCATGACTACTCGATTGGACTCTCGCAAATCGCTTCTAGGGGCGGACAACGGCTACGGATACGGCCACTCATACAACAACTCATACGACAACAGCTACGCTCCATCTCCTGTTCCATCGCCACAGCCTATTCCTCAGCCTCCCGCATTCCAGGCCGCCATTGAGCCAACATACAACCAAGGTTTCGCTTACCGGGAAGGACTTACTCCTTCAGTTCCTCCACAAAGTATGAAGAACGGCAAGATCGATTTCATGAAGAGCCGATGGCCGGCTTGCTTCATGGCTGTTTCTCTCCTGCAGGCCATCCTCTGTATCTGCTTCGAAGCGTACGCAGTCTCCGACACCTAATTATGACGATTATGTTGCTAATCCTTTATTTAGATACATCTTTGGCAAATTCCAGGTCAACCTTGGCGCTCACAACCCCAATCCCCAAGTTCAATCCCAGTACAAGACTATCCCTACCTTCCTGACGCTCTTTATTTTCGGATTTCTTTACACTCTCGTTGTCGTTTGGGATGCTCTCCGCCAAAAGAACACCATTCAAATCATTGGTGTCTGCTTTTCCAACCTCGCCCTCATGGTTTACACCACCATCCAAGTCGATCAAATCAAAGAGGCTTTTGATATTCTTGGTGAAAAGAACGCCCTCCGACCTGAAATGCCTGCCACAGAACTCTGGCACGATGTGAAGCCTTACCTCGTGGCTATCCCCGCCATCATTGCCCTTGCTACCCTTGTCATGGGCTTTCTTTCTTGGAAGATCTACCAAGAGTATGCTTGGGATATTCTCAAGAACATTGGTGCCGATTATCGCATGAAGAAGCGATTCCTTCACTACCAGGTATGTCTTCATCTCACTCTTAATCCTATTGAACCATCTCTTACTCTGTCACAGATTTACATTGCTCTGCTCAAGTTCGATTTCTTCTTCTTCCTCGGCTTCATCGTTCAGTTCGTTGTCGTCGTCGCCGACAAGGATGACCCCGAATTCGCCCTTACCATCGTCACCATTCCCATCACCATCTTGATTCTCCTTGCCGCTGCTTTCTTCACCCGCCGCGAGAACAAGGCCGGCATGATTGCAATCATCGTTCTTTACCTCGGAGGTCTCAGCTACTTCATCTTCAAGTTGGTTCGAATTTACCAGCCTGGACACAAGCAAAACTACGAAGCCGTTCGCCGATCGTTGACCGCATTCGCCGTCATCACCATTCTCCTCATTATCCTCACCATCATCAATGCCATCGTGTGCATGCTCAACTTTGGCAAGGGACTCAAGCCCCATCTCCAGGCTTTGTCCCGCAAGCGCAAGGTTGAGGAGAAGCCTGACGTCAACTCCATCAACATGCAGGATGTCAAGCCCCAGATTCCCAGCCGCATGACTATCGATTAAGCGGCCATTAGCAAGTCGCGCGGTTCCCCACAAGCGTTTCGGGAGCACCGCTGTACAAAGACACGAATTTACGAAAGGATACAAAAAATTTCCCCTTTTCAATGGCACCAGTCACATAGGGCAGGCTCGGAATGGACGGTGACCAAACGGTGCGGCGTGAACAGAAGGCGACGAGATGATATCCCTTGGTGTCGGAAACTTGCTTGGACTTTTTTATCATTTTTATATTTCTATTTGATTTGGTTGTTTTTTGTTTCCTATGTTAGACCCAACCATTTTAGGCGTTCAATGCTCCACATGGAATCAGATCCAGGAGCCAATATCTAGTTCCTTTGTTGCTACTTTTTACTTTGTCCCTCGGTCGGCTGGATTGTGGAATTCCATGTCCAGATAATCCATGATCAATAAAAAATAGGAAACTCACAATACCGTCCACGTCCAGATGAACGCAGTGAAGTCTTGAATTTTGAATCATGATCAAGTGCATGACGAAAATGTGAAACCCCGAAGATTCAAACTTACCACAGGTTTCAACTTTGTGAAGCATGACTCGAGACAACGTATTCACAACACTAGGTGTTTCATAACTTTGGCTGGATAATGATCGGCGTGTCTACTATGTATGAAGCGGGCTGATTATCCCAACAAATGCTACAAACAAGAACAAAACAAAAGACCAAACGCCCGCTGTTCATTTCTAACTTTGAATCAAAGTCCAAACGTCATCTCCTAGTTGTGTGCATCAAACCCTAGCAAATATCCGGCCATTCATCCCAATAAACGCATGAGGAACGGAAAGCTTCGTTTGAACGTAGAGTCGATCCCCTCATAACCTGATTTTAGTGGCATCCTTGGGGTGGCCTTCTGTCGGGCAGTACGGGCATTTATACCGTGCTGCCTTGATGATATTTTGTAGAGATTCGCGGCAAATGACGTGCCCGCAGCCCAACATCATTGGCGGATTGTCCTGTGTCGTCTGTTCTTTACTGACGGGACAAACGAAAATGGGGTGATAGATCATGGACTCGGGCAGTGGCGTCTCAAAGGCCAACTCGTTCTCTGTTGTCCATTCCGTCTTCTTCTCCTTCATATATGTAGTGTATTTAATAAGGCGCGGCAGGGCAATCGAACCTGCTGTGACGGCAACATAGAGAGGTGACTCAGCTGACAGACCAAGGAGGGAGCAGAACTCGCGTGTGAATGACATGGCCACGTCTTCAAAGGCTGAATCAGTCTCAAATATGTGCTTGTATGGGGAGCCAGCGAGGTTAGACGCGTACGCCATCGCGCAGCAAAGCTGTTGGATCTCTGGGAGATGACGGCCTTGGAAGCGGGTGAAGTGCTGACGAGCATAATTCAAGGCGCCTCCGAGTCCGTTTCTAGCAGGGTCATCGGGCAGACCGTTGACTGATGGACCCTTGAACAGCCAAACGTACTGAAGCTTAATGAGCTCAAACTCAAGAGTGCTGCCCTTTGCCTCCAATTGGGTGCTGTTCATGTTGGCCCAATTGATAGCGGGTATAAGGTCGTGCGTTTTGACTGCTGATAGAATGTAGTACATTTCGGAAAACTTCCTCTGGAGGTCCTCAGAATGTAGACCTTCCAATTCGTCATCCGTATCCTCTTCATCATCACCGTCATCCATATCGTCGTCGCCATCTTCGTCTGTACGCGGAACCGAGTGGATTTCGCGATGCGGAGGGTGGTCAGTAGCCTCCTTCAGGAAAGTCGATGCAACGGAGAATTGTCCCTCTCGTAATAGATGCATGGCTATCGCCCTGTTAATAAGCCCCGGGTGATCGGCCATTGCGTCCGTCTCCATAGGTAGTTCTCGGTGAGGTAGAGCCTGGTTATTGTCAGATGCCATCTCAGATATGTAATCGAATAGTATGAGCACGAACCTTATCAAGAGCCTTTCCAAATCCCTTTTGTGCCTTTGTCACATCCTTCAGGTCCGTTGTAATACGTTCAAAGCTCGCTTTGACCGGATTTTGGAGTGTGGTCATGACCATGGTAGCTCTATCTGGGTCTGTTCAGAGATTAGATAGAGGGTCTCGCTGCTTGAATATGGTCTACACACCCTGTGCTATCTGGTCACGAGCTTTGGTGAGAAGATCTATGACATTGTCTACATCACAGATAGCCGTCTTAAGGGTCTTGTTCCTCATGCGCGCCAGCTCAGCCATGAGCGGTGCAAAGGGTGAGCCACGATCGTTATCGGTCGCCATGACGGTGAGTTTATGCGGGGGTTTATATTGGTCGAGTGAAATACACGGTAGTAGTACGCTTAGTTTGAGACAAATACGGGAATGTAATAAGAAGGCATTTGCAGAATTCAAGAGTTAAGATATGTGTTGGTGGTCTGGCAAAAGACGTGTCTGGGTGAACGTCTGATGTCGTTGAAAGCACAGAGTATGGAGCTTGATAATGACGGGGAATGAATGGCTGGCTGGACTTGCATGATACTAAGCCGGGATAACGTATGCGCAGTTTGTTATCGATACGTTATCGGTAAGTCCGATACCGATGTCGCTAGACGATTCAAGTAAAGGAGATGATGAACTTAGTTAAATTAACACAGTGATTCGCCCATTATGATGATCTTCACTTTACAAACTAAATTCACATTTCCTAAGCATCACACTCACTCTGTATACCTGCATTGCATACAGAGCACCTTCATCCAGCTCTCGTAGCAACAGATACCTGCCAAATACGACCTGCGCCGAATAATCCCAGTCTTTCCCCAGGGGTTCACGTGGGGCATACTTGAATTAGCTGCCCCGCATATAGCTTGGAACGGAAAGTCTTGGTCTACGTCGCAAAGATACTTTAAGTAAGGTACCGAAAGCTAAGCTGGAAGCTATTGCATCACATGAAGGCCCTGTAACTATACCTATACGCAGTACTGGAAAAGGCCTCCCAAGACGCCGACACCGCGAGACCGCCCTTTAAGAGACAACCTCTTGCTCTTACTCACCACGGGTGAGGATGAAGCACGGGACTGCCTCTAAACACCACAGGGGTCGATGACGATACCATGGCTTTCAGATTTCCAGATCCGCGACTGCGAGTCGACGACGAATTCTTGACCGGCATCACCGTCAAAGGGCCCGTCGCCCGTACAACGACCACTTCAAACTCTAGCACCACACGAGAAAGTCCTCCGAATGGAATCTTGCCGATAGAAGTATCCGCGTACAACGAAGCTACAGACGCCCAACCCGTCCCATCACCGAAGCGCAAAAACATAGTCTTTGCGGACCCTTTCGCTTTTCGGTAGGTTATCATTGAGCCCGGCCTCTGTAACAAATTCCATTGCTAACACTGTGACAACAGATATCTCGAAGAAGACAGCAATGTTGTCGTCGTCGAGCGTCGAGGTGTCTTGCGCGGATACGAGTCCTATTTAGTCGAGCAATGGGCGTGCTCTCGAAAACCACCGACACTATTGATCGTTACTTATACTGGAGATGAGAAGCATTCAGTCGTTGTCAGCGTCCTCTCTGTACCTGTGGACGAGAACCTCTGGCCCCCGAGATTAAAATTCTATTTCGACCAGCTACAAGATTCCCATGCGCGACCAAAGGATACTGAGCTAGGAGAGCTCATGGTTACGAACCTGAGCAATTTCCCTTCGGCTCTCACCGTAATTATGGTTCCCGAGGGTGATATCAGGAAATACCGCTCATCTTTCATCGTCAACGAGGATTTGAAACGGCTGGGGTGTTCTGGACGATCAGGAATGACTCTTTCAGATCCCACTGAAGCAACACAGCTCAAGTTTCTACAGCTTTACAAGACCAGTGACCGAGTGCCTGTTGCGCAGGCTGTTGTTGAGCTTATCAAACTATGCCAAGTCACCTTATATATGTTTGACAAATTAGGCCACCAATACATCGATGGGTTGCTTTGTGACAAAACAGAGATGGCCATCAACAACTGGTGGATCGAGGTCGGTGCTGAGCACTACAACTTCGAGCCTACCGATGGCATATTGGGTCCGAGTACAGTCGCTGCCCTGCTGGGAATGTTTATGGGTGTCCGAAATCGGCTACATTGGTACGGTGAGCCTGTATCGAAAGACGTATTCGACCTTGAAAGCACAAAGCGCGGAATTAGCCATTTTCAAAAGGCACAGAAACTCGAAAAGACAAGAAGGCTGGACCGCCAAACCCTTCTCAAGCTCTATGCTGTATCTGCAAAGGCTGCTGCTGGAGAGAGCTGGGGTGTGCAAAGGGCTGTCAAATCCACCCTCACAGAAGTAGGAGGCAAAAGGGGTGAGCTTGTCATGGGCATGGTATCGGGAAAAGACAAAGGAGGGCTTGCCGATATCGAAACCCTTGACATCGGTACTTTTGCAAACCTTGCATACGGCGAACGAGCCAAATGGCTTTGGCACGGCAAACCTCGAAGAAGTCCTGCCGAGATACCTACCCACAGCCCGGAATTGAACAAGACGGTGCCTTGGAAAGAGGATGAGTCAAATCCAAACCCCAAACGAGTCTACTCTGCGCCTACAGAGACGGAGCTGGACCCCAAGCGGCTTGAAGACACCACCGATGTCTATGTAGCCCATCCCTCTGGATCTGCCGTCAGTATCCCCGATGGCTCGGGTGATAAAGAGGCTTCAAAGAAGAACGTGTTCAAAAGTGTTGCTGGAAAAATGAGTGATGCCAGATCTGGCTTTGGACGCATAAAGGACGTTGTCGGGGGAGGCTTACGTGGTCACGCCAATCGGCCTTCAGTCTCAACTAAAGATGACTTTGCGGGATCTGATCCAAGAACCTCTAGCTCAGGACTCACTACGGGTTTGTCACAGCCCCAAGCACCTACGCAGGGAGTAGGTCGGGCGTTTACGTGGAATAATAAACCACAGGAGTATTTAGCTGCCATGAAACGAGCAGATGCGGAAGGGGTTTCGACTTTCCCTCAGCTTTCGCATTTTGCATCCACTTCAACAGTTGACATCAAGGCAGCCTCAGCTCCTGTCGACCCCCAGAAGCGCGAAATGGAAGGCGACTTATTTGATCTGGGCATCAAAGTTCGGAAAGGTATCCTGTCGAAGGCGCCTTCGGCTGTTGGGTCTTTAGTGGACGAGAGTGACCTCCAAGGACCATTCTTGGAAGCAGAACTCAAAGACGATATTTCCAAGAAGAGGCTTTCGCGCAGACACAGTATCCAGCTATCACATTGCCCAACCAAGCGTGTGCTCAATGAGAACCGCTGGCCGCGACGAATGTCGTTCAGTGACGCTGAAGAGGCTGTGTTGGAGTGGGAACAGTTGATCGATGTCACCGATGCCACGGACGATATCTCCACTCTCGAAGCTTTTAATTACCTAGCTCACCACTTCCATCAATGCATGGAAGAGATGAGGAATGGTATGGGACCGTGGGTCTGTGAGAAAATCAAAGCGATTGAGCTTCTTGATGACCGCTTCGCCAAGGATAAGGAGGAACTCCATGCCCTCTATTACCAGCTAAACGAGGCATGTCAGCGCATGCGCATTAGTTCTCATGAGCTTCTGGCAGAAGAAAGGTCTCACCTTACAGAAGGCCTCAAAGAGGTCGAGGTTCTCATCGCTCGTCTTGACTACGAGATTAATGCATTACTACAGAAAGTTGTCGATGTTGAAGACGGCATCGTTACGTTTGAGAGGCAAGTTGAGGAAATGGAGAAGCGGGCTAAAGATCTCAAGATCCATCTTGAGACCGAAGGCTGGTTCCACTGGCTGTTCAGGACAATCACCGGAATCGGAACAGGACCAGATATTACCCGGTCATCTTAATCAAGGAATTGGTCAAGACTTAGAATGTTTGTCTTGGGTTGTGCATTTCAAGCATGGTTTGTTAGCACGGAGTTTTTGGACACTAATATCATGCTATATAAAGCATTGCTCATACAGGAAAGAAAGTATTCATTTGTTTGGGATCTCATAGAAGAAACATAACCTAGTTGTTTCATTCATAGTCGAGGTGTCATCTCTGGTTCGGACACACATCCATAGAGTATATTATACAGTGACACCTCTGTTGCGTCCGCTCGTCATCAATTCATGATCTAAGCGCCGGATATCCGAACCAAACCGAATTGTCTAGTCGTCCTTCACTAGATGGCTCTCCAATAGTCGTACAAAGTTTCTCCGATCGCCCCTCCGATTCAATATCTATCCTTCTAAGCGGTTTGTTCCGGTTGTGGTAGAGGGACAGCCATTTCACTCATTGCGCTTAGAACATGCCGCCGCCGCCCTGCTGGCCACCGAGGGCCTGGCCCTGCTGCTGCATGATCTCGCTGACCTTCATCGATGTGTCGAGGAACTTGGCTGTGCAACGGTCGAGGCAGACGGACTCGCCCTTGTTGAGCTCGCCCTCGCGGTAGTCGTTGGGAACGCACTTCTTCTGGCAAGACTGCTGGAGACTAAGGAATGTATTATTAGCCTCGATGGGTTCCTTCACCTCTTCTTCATGGAAGCTAGCTACATACCGGTTGTAGGTGTCGGCCATCATGCGCATCTCGCTCTCGACGGCAGCAATCTTTTGCTCCGAGGTAGGCTGAGGTCGACCCATTCCGAGAAAGCTCATTTTGGCGGTGTTTTGGGGGGTTGTTATTTGGTGTGATTTGGATTTAGAGATAGTTATTGCAGTGGTTGAAAGCTAGGCACGTTATGACGGCGTTCCCAAATCCTTGGTTGGACAATGGGAAATTTTCCACTTATCGCGATTAGATGATTATGTAAGGCGACACCTGACTACCCTGTACTACTAAGGTATGCTGCGATCAAAGACTTCGTAAGCTTATGAATGTAGGAGAATTGCGAATTGATTCTAATCCTTATACTCAGAGAGTTGTAACGTGAGTTTACATGATTAACGGTTTATGTCTTTGTGAAGACGGCATTACAGTGTGTTAATTTTCACTGTAACTTAAGCCGTATAGACAAGCTTGTCTGATATCCACCCTGAAGCTCAAAGGCATACATTGTTAGGACATTGGTTATGTGAACCTATTTATTAATATGCGCTATTGGTATCAATTTTTTTTTGCTACTATTTAGTTCTTGAACGTGATGTTCTTTGTTCGAGTCCACTCCTCAAGACCAACAGACGTGCCAAAGCGGCCGTATCCACTCGACTTGGCTCCTCCATGAGGTAAACCACTCTCGTCGTGAACGCTCATGTTGTTGATATGAACCGCACCTGACTCGATCTCGCGGGCAATGCGAAGACCTCGCTGAAGGTCAGAGGTAAACACAGCAGAGCTTAGACCATACTCTGTGTCGTTGGCGATCTTAATGGCCTCCTCCTCAGTCTCGATAACGATAAGAGAGACAGTAGGGCCAAATGACTCTGTCTTGTAGATGTCCATCTCGGTGGTGACATCTCTGACAACAATAGGTCGCATACGAGTGTTGCTGGCCTCCTTAGCATCGATATCGCCGTGAGCCAAGGAAGCACCCTTGGCGATGGCATCCTTAATCAATGCCTTGTTCTTCTCAACTGGCGCTGACGCAACAAGGATAGGAGCGTCGGCTCCGGATGAGAAGACCTGGTCAATAGTAGCTGAAAGCTTCTTCTCGAACTCTTCCTTGATGTTCTTGTGCACCAAGATTCTCTCTGTGGACATGCAGACTTGGCCAGAGTTAATGAAAGCTCCGAGCGTGCACTGCAGAGCGGCGAGATCAAGGTCGGCATCCTCCCAGACAATGGCGGGGGCCTTGCCACCCAGCTCTAGGATAACAGGCTTCAGGTTCTCACCAGCAATCTTGCCAATGAGTCGACCAACTGGGGTGCTACCAGTGAAGTTGATTTTCTTGACTTGAGGGTGCTCAATTAGGGCTGTCGTGACGGATGCGGCGTTGGCCCGTTCATGGTAGATAACGTTAAGAACACCATCGGGGAATCCTGCTTCCCTGAAGATGTCGCCAATTGCCCAAAAGGTTCGAGGGCAAGTCTCGCTAGCCTTGAAAACAACTGTGTTTCCAGCAGCGATAGGGAAGAGAACGGATCTTGTGCCTAGGATATACGGAGCATTCCTGGAGAACATATGAGTAAGTGTTTCGAGGCTCGATAGAGGAGAATAACTTACCAAGGGGCAATGGCTACAACGACACCGTATGGCTCTCTCAAGACGAGAGCGGTTGTGTTGGGATCCGCGACAGTGGGGATTGAACCCTCAATTGTTCCTACACGACCAGCAATCTCCTTGATGTGGCTAATACCAGTATTGACATCAAAGCTGGCCCATGCAGCATCACTGCCGCACTCTGTCATGGCGTACCCACGCAGCTCATCTTGTCGCTTTTCCATGATCTCAGCAACCTTGAGGAGGAGATCACGACGCTCCGAAGGCCTCGTCTTGCGCCACGACTTGAAAGCCTCAGCAGCAGCATCTACTGCAGAGTTGGCATCCTTGACGTCAGCGCTGCTGTAACGGTGAGTAACCTCGCCGTTTACGGGAGAAACAACATCGGCGGTGGTTTCGCTGACATGGTCACTGCCGTTGATGAGAAAAGGCACGGTGTGGAGTTTGGCCGACATGATGAAGATGAGATATCAAACTTGCTGGGATAGTTTGGAGTATATAAAGAGAGTTACTGATGGGCAATTGAGGAGTTTAAATAGCCACAGACACAAACAGTGCTCGGGAACTACCCGTCGAGTACTTGGGCAACGTGCTATACCCAGTACATAGATATGGTAGTATTACTCTGTTTAATATTCGGATCGCCTCTTCCTCCCCACCCAAGATATGTGAGCGCTCTTCAGCCCCGCATAGTGAAAGTGGGTGATCCGTGGAATGGATGAGGGGATTGGTTACTGCGATGCTGTTCGGCAGTTTGACCGGGTAACTGGGTTAGGATAGGATAGTGTCATTTGACAGTAAACGAAGACTACCGTGTATTTCCAGCATATTCGACGACTTAGGCGCCTTGCCACTGCGGGTAAAGGGGACTTGACTACCCGATGATGCCCCGGATGGTCGAGCAAATTAATGACAGCTTCACTTCTATCTGTCATGAAGGCTAGATGATATGGAAGGGATTGATAGGATCGTCGAATATGCTGGAAATATACGGTATGGATAGACGGACTAGTAGGTAGTCAAGTCCGAAGCTTGACTAGCGTAGGATTTGAGTACTGGAGCCAGAATTATCCCCAACTTTTTGGTAGATTTGGGGTCAAAGGCTAATGGATGGATGTTGAATCAGGGTCCAGTACTGATAAGAGCTTCGGATATAGGCAGTCAACAGGAAGGTTATGAATAATTCGTGCCATTTGACAAGCATGGTCTGTTTCGCATGGGAATAACATCGATCGGCTGGTCCACCAAGCCGGGATAGTTACATGATGGACCGGGTCCATATATGTACATAGTATGTACACATGTACAAGATTAGGCTTGCAAAGATGGAACTCCCAGACAATAAAGGAGGGATCAAGTGTTGCTGCACCGCACTTGACTGATACATCTGGAGCGCCGAATGGCTTCAGGATTGTTGCATTGACCTCGGGTCCAGGAAAGGCTGAGCGACATCGGCGGTACGAATGCGAAGTGTATCTGGAGACACGAGTGTCAGAAAGACCCGATATCAATATGGTTACTCCACGAATCCTCACCGATATCTGGTATTGATCCTGGATGTGCTAAGTGGACCTCTGATTTGAGTCGTGGACAATGAACAGTTTGCCCAAGGCGTTGAGGAGCAGGCTTGAGTTGGCGTGCAATGGCCGGTCGAGTCTTTTCTGACTCTGACATGGCCAGGAGTCGTATCAAGAAAACTTGCAATTATTATTGTCGTGAGAAGGATTGAAGTTGTTATAAGACAAAGCGGGCTAACATATTCAAGGAGGTTACTGACTTGAGATAGGATGATGATTGGTGTAGCAGGCGGCTTGTCTTAGATCTCTACATGCTGTCTTAGTAATGGGCTAATAAACTGGAACCATGCATATTGAGCCGCATGGGGCCCAGGACAACAGTTTAAACTTTGTTATTTTCTTCAAGTCAACTTGGGTGCTTTCTGAGTCTTTTGGATACACGGTCTCATGTTTTGTCTGAGACCGAACGATATACATACTAGATCCAGAGATGATTTATCACAAAACTAGATCCTTTTTGATAGGTATCTGGTACATCCGAACAAAGCTTTGTTTACCTGGTATACAGCATTTGAAAGTTATTCCAGCATCATCCATACTATCCTTTCACAAGTTGTTTGATCGTACCTTCCTGCCATGGTAGGTACCACCTACCTATCTACCGAGTGGTAGGCAGGCAGGTGCGCCTCGGTAGACAAGACATCACGTGGACCGTCAACTCCAGCCACCAATCAGCACTCCAGAAATCCCCCAAGCCCCACTTTCAACGGTGGTTTTCTTCCTTTGCCCCGCTTCCATACGCTCAGGTCGTTCAGAAGTCGCCGTAAGAGGTAACAGTGGTCAAAGGGTACCGCGACTGTACCTTCCTAGTGAGAACAAGACGTTGAAAATTACTTGCAATTGGCCCCATGTACATTTGGTCTGGCCACTCACTTTCACTTGATTGAGTCGCCTTTTTTCGCACGTTGAAACTGGTAAAAAAGCATTCTTCTCCCAAACAACCCAAACCCCTCTCCTCCGTAGTCGGCCATTACTCGCGCGCATTATCTTTTGCCAACACACGACGCGCCCACTCAGCGCCGCAACCGATCCGGAAATCGACATCAACACCAACACCGACACCGGCCGGTCAACCACCTCCGGCTACTTGCTTTTCGCTGTCCATCTCGGCTCCGGCGCATTCGCATATCGCTTCGCCGCGTCCTCGGGACACCGTCCTTATGGACGCCTCGTCCATGATGGCGGCCAGTGGGGCCGCTTCCATGAGTCCTACCAGCCCTGTCAGCTCTCGTCACGGCCATGCGCATGGAAACAGCAATGGTATTAAACGCAAGAGAAGTAGTGTGGCTGGCATTGACAGCAGTCCTGGCAGTGGCCTCGACGATCATGATGCTGAACAAGAGAAGAAGCGCCAGCCTGGCGTGAAAAGAGCCTGCAACGAGTGCCGTCAGCAAAAGGTGACTCAACACACTCCAGAAGTCATATAGTCCATTGTGCTAAACAAATTCTTCAAACAGCTACGATGCGATGTTGTGCAAGACCCCTTCCAGAGTTGTTCCCGATGTAACCGCCTCAAGCTCGAATGCAAGATTGAATCAAATTTCAAGCGAGTTGGTAAGAGATCGAAGCACGCTGAGATGGAGAAGGAGATTGATCGCCTGCGTCGCAACTTGGCTCGCGCAAAGTCGCAAGGCTTTACCCCAGAAGGCGCCGACGACGACATGGACTCTCCCGCTGCAGCGAGCAATCCGACATATACCCACACTCACACTCGAAATCCTTCCCTAATGGGCTCTGACGAAGCTGTGTCGTCCCTGCTACATCTCAAGCGTGGCGGTAACTACAACATGCCTCGATATTCGCATGAGTTGGAGAACGTTCAATTGACCGAAGATGATGTGAACAACCTGTTTAGCCAGTTCTTCCAATTCTACCATCCCATGCTGCCATTCCTCAATCCTCGCCAGGCACCTGACCTCTTCTATCAACAACATCCGCTCCTTTTCTGGTCCATCGTCTCGGTTGCCGCTCGACGCTTTAGTCCACCCAACGTCCCTGCACTGCTTAGCAACCTTTCAGGGCCCTTGACCCGATTTCTTTGGTCAACGATTGGGGAGGTTCCAAGCAATTACTACATTGTCAAAGCCATGTGCCTGTTGTGCACCTGGCCACTACCCACGAGTACGACTTCGTCCGACCCTACACACATTTTGTGTGGAGTCATGATGAAGACAGCTACTGGCATCGGCCTCCATCGGCCCAATAACATACAAGACTTCTCTAGAGTGTCTGTTGAGTTGAACAAGGAACAACTCAGCGACCGTGTGACCACATGGGCGGTTTGCAATATTGTTGCGCAGTCCGTTGGAACCGGATACGGACAGCCAGCATCGACTCTCTACGACTGGACTCTGGCATCAAAGCTGGGAGAAGAGAGCGCCTTCCAACTGTCCCGAGAGCTGGAAGCTCGATTGCAGATTGAGAGGTTTTGTGATAAGGTCTCAAAGGAAATGTATAGCAATGCTAGTGATCCTCGCGGCGTTGCAGGCGACGAACACCGAGCAATGCTGATGCGTGTTTACCGTCGTGACTATGCCGAGCTGCATGCTTCCGTCTTGTCGCGAGAGCTGGGACCTTTCGTCAACCTACATCTCAGGGCGGCGGCCCTTCACATGCGCTTGGCAGGTTTCTTCGATTCTAGTAAGACGCCGGGCTACATGGATGATCTAATGGGTCTTTGGCGGGCCACTACAAACTTCCTTGATGAAGTGCTTCAAGCGGACAAAGACACGACTCCTGGTGATGGAGGCGGGAATCTGCTTTTGCACTGTAGTAATTACATTGGACAGATGATGGTTGCCGCAGGATTTGCTCTCTTGAAGCTCATGAGATCTTTCTTTTCAAAGACAATTGACTTCCAGCGTGGCCGGTCGCTATTCCATCAGACTATCCGAGCCATCCGCACCACCAGTGTCGTACACAACGACCTTCAGTGGCGATTGGCTGAACTTATGGTGCAGATGTGGAATGGCGCTCGACTCGACAACAACCAACACGTTTTTAACAGCAATGATGACTTACCGATACAGATGGACGACAGCTTGCAGCTCAAGGTTAGATGTCGACACAGCATGAGTTTGGTATTCGACTCCGTCTGGAGGTGGAGGGAGGACTTCCAAGCAATAGGGCGAGGTACCATAGATGGTAGGTTGACACACCTTCTTCCCTTTGTTCCGGTGACGGCCCCGAGTAAAGCATGTCTTGATTTGTCTTGTGCAAGTATTGCAAACACTGCAGCAAGAATGCTAATACAGACAACAGCCGCCAAACAACCGACAAATCCAGATTCGGCTAATGAGTCTTCAGCATCATCAACACACATGGACAATACTCTCGTATCATCGCACACGCTTCCGCCCTCAAGCCTCCTCAACACAAACACCAATAATAACAACATACCCACCTCGAATGGCGCTCTGACCCCCGGTGCTACAGGAATTCCGGCCGTCTCCGCAGCTCATAACATGATGGCGGGTGTTAGCTATGGGGACACAACGAATTTCGACTTCTTCGATCCCCAGCACTGGATGCTGGACGGCCTTCTTGACTTTAACTACTCATTTGTGCCGGCACTGGAGGGCGCCTAGAAGACGTGATCCAGCACGGCGGGACGGATGAGATGTCCACCAAAAGCGTACTGCTTATCTAAATCATGTTTCTTTGACACGGTGTAAGTTTTGGCCTTGTAAAAGAGCATTACAGCCGCGACAAGAATCTTCGTTGTGGGAGTTTGGCGTCTCTTTCCATTCACTGAACCAAGCGAGCCCGCCATTCTTGGCTAACATGAGGTCGGCACAATGGCAAGTTTGGGTTCCACGTTCACTTCTTATTATACCTTCATACTAGTTTCGTATTCTTTGACACGGTGATGGTCGAGGATTGTTCAGATGGGTACTTTACCTTGTTATTCCGTTCTGCCTTCACGCTTCTGCTTTCGTATTATTAATGGGATGGATCAATGGCGGACTAAAACATGAAGTCTTTCACAAGAGGCAAGTGGATCATGAAGAAAGCAAAGATA
Source organism: Fusarium pseudograminearum CS3096 (assembly GCF_000303195.2). Taxonomy (NCBI): domain Eukaryota; kingdom Fungi; phylum Ascomycota; class Sordariomycetes; order Hypocreales; family Nectriaceae; genus Fusarium; species Fusarium pseudograminearum. Next base: position 2,237,135 of record NC_031951.1, read on the forward strand.
CATTTTATGTATACGCGATGTGACGGAATGATAGAGAGCGCAATCAAATACATTAATCATGCTTTTTCTTCTTTGTAATACATGCTTCACATGACAGTTTTCCAAGCCAGAGTTTTTACAGTTTCCCCTTGGTTTATCCACAGATGCCTCCAGGCAGGCAGGCAGGCAGGCAGCTTGACATCTCGATGGATCTGTATATGCGATTTAGAGTATCTGCCGATGCCAGAAGGCATAAATGCTCCGAGACGGACTGAAAGAAAGCCAACAGATAAAGGAAAAGGTTAAGCGAAAGAGAACCCCCATGACAATCCGCAATACCTGAAGGCAAGGATACAGGTCAACGGAAACGCGGGGGCTTGATCCGTCGGCCGATGGACAGGCATATATGAGTACGTACCTATGGCCATGCCAGGTAGTATAGTGACTTTGACAGTGAGTGACAGGGAGTGATTGTTTGTTCCTTCTTGGCGGCACGTAGACTACCATCCTGCCTCCATTTCACCCATCACGTATGGGGACCCTTTATGGGGCGAAGAGTAAAAAGTGCGCAGTACTCTTGACAACAAAGCACAGCCCATGAAGGCACGTTTCATAGAGACTGTAGATCTATTCAACTTTCGACCACCTGTCAACCCATCACTCATTTTTATGGTAACATGGCTCGCTACGTGACCTAAGCGAGCAATCGCCGAATAGGTATGCAACTCATGGACCCAGAATCCTGGTTATGGGAGTCAGTTCGCAATCATCAGTCGCATGTATCGCCATTATCGACCTAGTCTATAGAGCCCAAGAAAAGGCACGGTTGATTCCCTGGTTACATCGCCATAATCTCGGGGTATTTGGGCGTCAACAAGTCCGCCTGTCGTTAGCTGCGTGATGTCGATCGTGGTTCAATTCATTGTCAGAGTGCATGAACAATAGAAGAATAGGCGCCACAGCCGTTTGATAGCTTATTATATTTCCGAATTCCTGCGGCAACGAAAACCATGCTGCCATGGCGTTTTCGATCGGAGCTTCAAAGTCTTCATTGGTGCTTTCTACTGAGGAATGTAAAGCAGCTGGTCTAGGTAACAGTGGCTGGTGTCAATAAGGGCCCATGTCTGTCATATAAGAAGAGGTTTAGTGTGCGCTTGGTGAATCAGAAAAGCTCATCTGCAGCCGGCGGCTATCATGTCTGAAACAACCACATTCCTGTTCGACAATTCGAAATAATCCATCCAAACTGCCTCGTGAAGCACCCTGTGTCCTGTCATAAAGTATAGAAAACCCTCAGCAGTAGGCTTCTCGACGCAAGACTTGGAAATAATGCCTTGTGGTAGACACGACATGACATATGTCGTCAAGAAAGGTGCGGCCGCCATGTCAGGCCCAGCAATGCCTGTGGCCAGTTTTGCAGACCTGTGGCTACATGGGATGGCCTGGGGATCTGGTATCGCGGTTGAAGACGAACCAGAAGCTTGGATTAAGCGCCGTCAAATGACAGTACATCGTCGACAAGGCAATTTTAGTGATAGTCGATTTGTTTCAAAATTTTTGTTTGCGAGGCATTCTCGCCAGGCTATGCTATGCATGCAGAAGAATGCAAATAATTGATCTAGTTCTTGCATTGAAAACGAGAGAATGAGTCGTGCCATGTCGACCCCACATATTCTTTCCAATCTCCAAATCTCCAACTGGTTGCGAGTTTCCGGACCCGGACGTTCTGCCAAGTCGATGGACGCCGAAAACTTATTAGCCAACAGTCAGGGGGATGGAAGAACATGACTCATAGAATGGACTTTTGATTGCCCTTGAGGGCTGGAAAGGTCCCTTGACTAGAGTCGACCTAATTTCGGCCTTTCGGTTGCCGTTTTCACTCAGTTGAGAAAACACAACCAACAGCCATGGCCCGGGGGTCCTTCACTGTCCTTATGAAACTGGCACAAGATCTGCACCAGGATAAGCCCTACAGCCTGCACTCTAGCAGAACAACTAAGGGCGAGAGGAGAGTAATGCAGCTTACTTTAGCCCAATCCACTTCACTAAAGAACGCAAAGACTCAAAAAGTCGTTAGACGATGCTTGGAAATGCCGGAACTGATTCACCAACACACTCTGTCAGGCCCATGAATCTTAAAGGATTGTGCTAGCCATTGCATTCCTTGCGTGTGCATAGCCAAATCCGAAGGTGGCGTCCTGGCCCTCCAATTTCCCTTCCAGAACATGGTGCTAGCTGTTGGAAGATGCTGTCTATGAATCCCAACGCACGGTCCAGTTTGAAGGGGTACAATTCGTTTTCAGGGTTGTTCAACACTCCCTCACAAGGAGAATAAGGACCTGTTTCGAGTGGTGTTGCAGCAGGCATCGTGAACGGGACTCTGTTCAGCGAACCCGATATTGTGATAAATAGAAAGAGAGCCATTGCCTGTAATACGCCTGCATGGACAACGCTCTGGCGTCTAAAGTAAACATTTATATCATCTAGCTAGAGTTACCCCGTTCTAGGATGCGTGTTCCACATATCAAGGATCTCTTTGAACAGTTTCAACGCTCTTGGGATTTTAGAGACTGAGAGTACCACCGTCACCGCAATTTCATGCAAGCTGTATAACACCGTAATTTGAAGGAGGGCTGAGACGTTCCTCAAGTGGTGCCGGCTCTCCCATCGCCGATGGCAGGCAGGAAGAGAAACGTGAATAGGCTATCTTATCAAGTCACAACAAGTCTATGCCACATAAGTAATCAAGAGACAGGTTGTTTAGATGACCGGAATATACTGCATCTGAATTATACAGAGGTTTCGTAGCTGTATTGCCGAGATGTCGTAGCTGCAATGAGTAGTTCCCAGCCTTTATTCTTTTTAGCACACTGCCTGAGATGGAATAACTTTTGAAATTCATCTGAGAGTTCTCCATGTCCTTTCCATGGCATTTCAAAGAGAGAATGAGACAAAGTTGGCAAACCAATAGAAGCTAGCATGTACAACCTGACGATGTGTGGTTGTCCTGATGCGGAGCAGGCCGCTAACCACATAGTATTGCGCCCCTCCCATAAGGTAAATGGAAAATAAGCTCAAGCTACCCTTGCACCGGCAACGCCGATAAATGGTCGCAGTAGAGTCTGTTGATTATTGTAAGGGGCATTGTTCCAACACCAAGTTGAGCAAGCGGGGGCCAAGATGCCCAGGAGTTGGATCTACGTTCAAAACAATAGATAGCCGCAATGGGCTGTTACCATGTCAGACGGAAGTCTCTATTGATTCCCAAAAAGGACGGAAAGTCCATGCTCGTTGCGGGCGTATTGAAGGCTGAAGTGTGGTCACCATGCGATGTGTGTTTCCATTTTTACATTTGTTGAGCAAATCATGAGCTACATGCCCAGCTTGCTGTAGTGGCACAAACAGAGCTGAAGGTATCTTTTGTTTGTCACTGCACCTGCCGTATGCTTGCGCCATATGTTTGCACTGACTGCTATACATTCGATCATCATATGAAGAGATAGTGCTGCACCAGCGGCTGGGGTCAAGGAGGAGAGGATGTCCAATGCCCCACGAGATTGGCTCTGGCAAGGCAAAAGGTTCCTTGAACGATGATCGACCGATAGATGATGAGATAAACCGCCAAGAAACGCAGAAGTGAATTGGGGGCGTCGCCCTAGGCCTGTGCGTGCATCCTCCGGAGCACATTGTCGAAGCGAATCAGCCTAGCAATTAATTGAAAACGTCTTTCTCTTAAGTTGACTTTATCAATGGCCACAGAACTGGCCGATGGCAAGGGAGATCCTGGCAGGAGCCATGTCACAGCGGGGCGCCCGCAATTGCAGACGGATGTGCAGAGTACCGGGCTTCTCAAGGCTGCTGAGCCCTGCCATCACCTGCCTGTTCTGTTTCGAACGTACGAGTAGCAAACATGGGCGACGTGTGTTGTTCAGTCCCGAGACTCTGGTATCACTCTGCATATCATGCGTGTGATTCGAAATTTGACTGGTAGAAAGGGGGGCGTACCAGACAGAAATGCAACGTTGGGGCCGACATATACGAACTCTTTGGTTGAAATCTGAGACGCCAAAACCGCGGCTAAGCTCGTACACAAAGCGGAATAATCGCGGCAAACGTCAGATGCCTGTTGGAAGTACCGTGACAAGCACGCTTCGGTAGTGTTGACATGCTCTGGGTTGGAGGGGATGGTCATCGACACTGACGTGATAAGAGCGCTTAGAGTGGGCGTGGACGAGTCAGTTCGCCTCGAAAAAAAACATCGAATCGAGCAATGTCCCGCAAAACCTTCCTTTTCAGGACAAAGACTTGCCATGTAAAGTGACCCGGCAGTTGGGTAAATTAGATGGAGAAGTGTGAAACCGGAAACAAAATCAAGAGCATCAACAACACGACGCTAGGGCGGGGGTTTTCCAAGCAGGGTCGCCCTTGATCTCCAGAGGGCTGATAGCGAGAAACGTTGATTTAAAAGATGGCTTCTCTAGTGAAACGCAACAAAATTTCGGGGTTCAAGGGTCAATAGCGATGGGCATAGCCACATGTGAGCTCACAAGGCCCGATGCCATGAAACCGTCGAGAAAGGCGAAGAGTCTATCTTGATTGCCCGAGAACATGTGAAAAGCGGCTCACGAAGTGGAAATTCAAGCAATTTAGCCGGGAAAGCGTCCATATCGATGCCTAATCCAGTGGATAGATACGGGATGGCAAGGCTGTATCATGTCTGCCACTGGCGACGTTAGATCCGAGGATGGATCTGCAGGAACCCTCGCCTAAACCCCAGATCTGGCGGCAGCGACGGAGGTGGCGTTGGAACCAGCCGAAAGTGTGAGTTATCAGACGACATATAGTGCCGTAGCGAGAGCAATGGGCGACGAAATGACGCCCAGGGGCTTGATACGACCAACACAGTCGCGGCACTTGGCTTGTGATTTTTGCGGGAGCCATTTCAGGGTATCGTGGGTTGTTGACCCAACAGGCCGACAGCGGCTACGCCGCGCAAGCTGTGCACATGTTCGGTCTTGACTACATGAGCAAAAGATCGGTGAGTGGCATTGCCAGAAAGGAAATGTTATCGGCACGACAAAGCGCGTCAGTGGTCGAGCAAAACGTCGATTTTGATGATGTGAGGTAGAAAATTAGAAATAGCGTAGGGGCGTGTGCGCAAGGGAGACACGGCAAGGTAGGCATGACCCAGCGTGAGTTGGCAGGACGTTCGCTTGCAGTCCAACCACTGTCCAATAGTAGCCAACAGCATGGTAAACGCGCGCGTGCCGTCCATGCCGTATTGGGAGAAGTGCTCGCGGCCGGAGTTGCCGCCTATTGGTTCAAATTGCCAATTGGGGTAGGAGCAAGGTCTGATCCCTATGACCACCAATGAATACACTTATCAAGGCAAGTGCGGCCCACAACAACAGCAGGAAATCCCCTGCTCGGCCTATTCTGCTTCGGGAAGACGAGTCACCTTACAGGGTTTAAGTCCCTACTAGCGCGTCCCGGCAATCTGGTAAGCTAAGCTTTTTAGCGTTGACTAGCTTGCGGCACAGAGCGCTGAGTGGCCATCTGCGGGGCCGCAGCTCTGAGCCATAGTGGGTCATTTCCTAAGTCCGATACCCCTGTCAACTTTGAAGCGCCGCCAGGCGCATGCCATGTTATGTTATGGGTTGCATATTGCGCAGCGCAAGTGGAGATGTAAACTTGGTATTAGCTAACTGTGGTCTTTTGCTTGTTCTCAGGAGCATCCAAGACAAATGGACGTGCCCAGCCCAGCCAGCCTCTGAATGAATTGAGTTGAGTCGAGATGGGATGAGCCCCCCATGATACAATGTGATTAGGCTCCTGGCTTGCGCATATGTGGTTACTTTTTTATGCTTTTTTTGCCCTTTTTATCTTTTACCTTTTTACTAGGGAGGTCATTATCACTCACCGTGTAGGCTACCTACATCAAGATGCATTACATTGCACTGTGAATTGCTGTAAAAACGTCTGACGGACTGTTGCTGAACGTCATTTTCCCGGTTGCTTCTTCGGGCTCGGATCGCATCCCCGGACCAGGGGAAGGCCATGACAGCACCTCAGCGGCAGACAGTCGTTAATTTAGCACCCCGAAGCGAGGGAGAACACCCCCAAAGAGACGACTTTTCTTACTTTGGCAAGGCTAGCACTGTCCATTTTTTGCGGCCAAGTTCCTGTTCAACGGCTTCGCGCTACACGCGGTCCTATCACGTTTCTCAACAGCGCGTTTATCGGATAGCAGCAGATGTATGTTGGTGATGACAGTTCTCTTTTCTGTTATTAACAGCAGGGCGTATACGTCGCTAACCGCAGCGGACGGGATGCGTAGATTGATTGATTGATTAACGGAATCTTCAGCATGTCCTGCCCTGCCCTTCCCCCCCCTCCCCCAAAGTATTGTGCTCCGCTCAATTCTCTTCCGCACATGACGAGGCAATCTGCCGATAGATGCCAAGACGTGTAGTGGAGTCAATGGGCTTTTACCTAGGCTGTTGCAGGCATGGTCAGTCACTCTGTTCTCAGGTTTCTCAGGTCTCTGTGTCGTTTGTCTTGTCTTCTTTTTGGGGTCTTTTCATACTCCGTCTCCGTTTCCGTCTCCGTGTTTGTTCCGCTTTCGCTCTTGTTGCTACTGTGCCGGATCTGCACTGCACTTGAAGAAAAGGGAGCGGAGATGAGATTAGTTAGGGAGGAAACAAAGACCAAGAGTTGGTATTATTCTGTGTCAAGGTTGCTTGGCTGCGCTGGCCTGGTCTGACCTTGTCTGACCTTAACCCAGCCCCAAGCTGCTGCTGCTGCACTGCTCCCTTCAGATCCCTGCTCCCACTTTAGATCATGGCGCCTTTCTAATTCTCTTCTTTGCCCTCTTCTACCGGCCTCCCATCCACTCATAAACCCAGTACGGCAACGAAACGTCACTGGCGCACCCTTTCTTTTCAAGCTGCCGATCTTTGAGATCGATGTACGCCAAACGGCCCGCAGAGGATTATCGAGGTCCCGCGTTCCTGCTGACAGCCCTTGCACGCTGATGAGATAGCATTGCTATCCTGTCCCGTCCTTCATGTCCTCAGATATGGTAATGAGAGACTCATTGTCTATGACATGTGTGCAGACAAGATAATTAATTACTTAATGTATTCTACAGTGTAGCAATTCCCACATTTCTGCTTGTCTCTGCCCTCATCCAGGACGACAAAGGGTCCTTGACCATACTCTTGACCCCACCTTGTTGCGTTTCTCATCCTAGCAATCACTTCCCTCTTTCTGTAAACATCTCTGGTCAAGGTCCAGGTCCAGGTTCAGTCTTAGATCCACGTTCTTGCCTTCGGGCTGTCCTGATTTGTTTCCCCCCGTTGACTAGCTCAACCTGAAAGTGTGTCTGTCCTGTGCTGAACAGTGCTGCTAGCTTCAGCTTGTCCCCCAAGCCCCCAGCCTAGTTTCTTCGTTTTGCCATGTTTATCTTATTGTCCGCCCCCTCTCTCGCAGCCGTGGCTTGCGATATAGACGTTTTTGCCATGTTATTTTATAGTCGACCTGCCCTGGCGTCTTGAGCTTATATCTTCTTCAATTGCTTGTCATCCGGAATATGTTGGTTGGCCAATAAGTCACTTCGGAAAAGAATCCCGGAACAAAGGCGGATGGAGTCGCAATTTCCTCAACAACATGCTCTTCATTTCCTTATTGCCGCTGTCGGTCACCAGACTGATAAGCAGATATTTCCATTACATATCGTATCCAGACTGTCGGATCCAAAGGACTGCTCGAGACCATGTCTGAGTCGGATTTGGGCACCGAAAACGCCGTCCACCGCACATTTTCAGAAGGCGGACAGTGCCTGTTTTGCCAGACTCCCAAGGTTGATACGACATTGTAGCGATCCGTGGTGGATTCCAGGTTACCACCGAAATAGTTCGGTGTTGTTTTCCCTGTCAAGAGATGCGACTCCATCCCGATTTCACTCATCTTTTCTCACACCCATACAAGGATAGACGAATGAATGAATGAATGAATGAATGAATGGCTAGCCGATGATTAGGATGGGATGGGATGGGATGGATAGATGAACCCCTACCCCCATGCCCACATTCACGCCTATACCCATACCCACGTCAACGCCACATCCACTTACAATTCTACTCTACTATACTCCCTTTCAGACACCCCCTTCAAAGCTTCAAGCCGCGATAATCCAGTTCCCCTCCGTCCCAGCGTCATATCCACTGGTATGCACGTACTCTGTATGTACACTGCCATTAGTCTTTCTCTGTGTCCAGCCAGCCCATTCATAACTTTAGACCCCTCGGCGGCTATCCATATGCACGACAGTTCAGGTATCGTATCCTGGCATGGAAAAAGGATACAGTAGGTAGCAAGTCATCATAGACCTAAAGTGAACCCTCCACTTTGTAGGCAACGCCATGCTGTGTCCATACTTGGGGACCTGGTGCCTCTCTGCTCAGTGCATCCTCAACACACCCCAGCTCTTCCCCATTCGCCCCCTGGCACTTGGTCCATGAGGTCCTTAGACTTGTAAAAGAACGGCTCTCAAGAATGTCCCAGTACTTTGTTTCTGCTGTTACTGTTGCTGTTGCTGTTGCTGTTACTGTTACTGTTGCTGCCCTGCCCTGCCCTGATCTCGAGAGGAGGTACATACATACACTCCAACGATCTGCACTCCACTTGTCTTCATCTCCAAACACCATTTATACAAAAAGGCCGGGCCGTCTGCGACCCCACAAGGCTCTGTCTCTCTCAACTCCTCCATCCTGCCCTTGCCCTTGACCTTGACCTTGGCCTCGATCTTCGGACACCCAGGTCTTCAAAAAGCGGCCACGGCCAGAAAAGGCTGAATCGTGTTTTACTTCCATCATTCATATCTGCCTCGCCAGGTCTTGATGCTTTCTTATACCATCTTTCTTGCTGGTCATAAATGCAACAGTCTCGGACTGAATCTTGAAACTTGGAACCACAACATCAACATCCTTCTCTAACCTGCAAACATTTCCAATCATAGAGCCCCGCCCATAAACCAACAAATCTGGACTGTAATTGTCCGATCCCTCAAACTTATACCCACATGATCATGGTTGAGCAGCAGTATATTGCCCCAGGTCTACCCCAGCAGGCTGGTTTTTCGGGAGCTCCCACTTTGCTCAACTCAATTCCTACAACCACAGCTTCTGCTTACCACGAACTCGCGGCCTATTCATCTGTAAGTGTTATACTTCCTCTGAATCCAACGAAACATGGTTCTCGTTGCTCTCTGCTATTCCCGTCCCCAGTAACAATGGCAAAACTCACACCTTTGCAGATTTCTTCGTCTTACAACGGCATCCAGTGCGACCCAAATCTTTTAACTCCTGTCTCAGTCATAGATTCTCCTCCTTTGCACGGGTTGACCAAGATTCAATACCCTCCTCCCCCAAGCACACCCAATCAGCAACCTTCCCCCCCAGGGAGTTCAGAAATGTACCACCAGCAGTGGGCAGGACACTTCGACGTTAACGGACAGTCTCCATCGGCGAGCTCGCCAATGACTTCACAGGCGCCAGGTGGTGGAGAATTCCTCCATGCCAGCTACGTCCATGATGGGCGTCGAACACCAGGACCACCTGAGCCCTACATGGGAGCTTTCGGCGTATCGAACGGACCAGAGCCACCGTCAATGGACCACCCGTACTATGTTGATATGGGCCCTCCAGTCGACCACCAGGTTCAAATGGGTATCCACCATCGCGAAATGCCTGCCGCACCTCTTCTGAGCGACTCACAGCCAATCCAGTACCGTCGTCATCACAGCCCTGAAGATTCTGCTCCGCAGAATCGGTCTGCCGGCGTCCCACGCTCCCTAACAGCATCTCCCCGTCGAAAACCTGCTTTCCAAGCCAGTGGCCGGGTTAAAAAGCGCCATTCGAAGCGGCCAGGTGCATCTCGAACTGCTGCCCAGGAAGACCCCGTGAGCGAACACAAAAATTGCTTCGGCGAAGAGGCTCCGCCAAAGATCAAAAGCACATGTCCCGACGAGGAACGCTGTATCTTCGAATCTCGCTGGCGACACCGCCACCAGAAGGGCCAGGACATGTGGGACAGTATTCAGAATGACTATTACAATCGCTTCGGGAAGCGTCCCGGCAAGGAGATGCTGCAGATGAAGTTCAAACGAGGCCGAGCTAAGTACCTCGAGTGGATACCCAAAGATGTAAGTCACTCTAGCTCAAGATACGTCAAGCACTATACTGACCATGCCTAGGAGGACATACTTTACGAAGCTTGGTTGCTTAACGAGAAGAATCGTCATCAAAACACTCTTGATTTATTCTACGAGATGGGAGGCTCTCGGAATATGCGTTTGAATGCCAGCGACATCGAGATTAAAGTCGTCAATGATTTGAAGCTCGAAGAAGGCATCTATATGGAGTCCTACGGAAGCGCCAACATTCGTCGGCGACGCAAGCCGGACTCGGTAAGAAAGCGTGCTGGCCATGGCGTTGGCAACGACATGTCGGTCAACGACGAGATGATGAGCATTGGCTCGCATACAACACACGAAGACGAAGTTATCAACCAGGTCCATGGCCTTCCAAATATGAAGATGGAGGAGCAAGGCCCCGAAGACCATCCCAACATGATGGAGACGCAAATGTGGGATCAGCAGATGAAGATGGAACCTGGAACAATGCCGCAAGGAAACGACCACATGCAACACTCGATGAGGCCGAGTCCAATATCACAGCCCATGTATGGTGCCCGCAGAGAAGCATAAATCTGAAAGCTTCTGACACTTAAATCATTTCATGCCCCTCATAGACTGCTTCATCTTCCCAACGAAGAGCCCACTTTCTTGTCTATTTCTTTCACGATTCTATTACATCTGGCCTCCTCCCCATCATTATGGACGCCGCATATCATACAAGAGTTCTCTCATATACCCCAAGGACCAGCTTTTAGATAGAGCTATGGAGGAATATTGAATTGTTTCACGATTACAACGAATGTGGTGCCTAATCAATTAAACCTTCATCTGTTCATCTTGGAATTCTGACTTCATTGCTATGAGACGGCAGCAGTATCTTGCATGTACAAGGTCAAATGACAACGAACGGCTGACTTCATACGGAGTTTAGATTCGCGGCTGGCAGTGACTAGATAGCCTATCTTTTGTGTGATTGTCAATGAGAATAAGGAGAGGGGGGCGCGAGAAACCTGGAAAGATTCGGAAAGGGGGCGGACAACACAAAGCTCGTATTGACAAACTTGTCCTTGTTTGCGGTCCCGACAGTTTGGAAAATTGCGCTTCAAGTAAATTTGATTTTCGCTGCAACTTGCATGCAGCTGGGTCAGGTTGACAAGGATAAGGACTCGAGTCACCAGCAGAGGCCAGGAGGGTGTCAAGACAAGCTTGACGGGGTTGCCTTGAGCCTAAACCAGTGGAGCACAATAGCCCGTCCATGGAGTTGCGGACGCCCTAGCCGTCAGGGATTCAGGCTTCTAGCCCCCGATGCAGATCACGCCGTTTGACAGTTCGGCAATGCGAGGCTTGTGAGAGATGTGAGGCCTTTGGTGCCCAGTTACAGGCTAGGGATTTCCGCGAGCCTAGCGCCGCTGACTACACTCAGCCAGGTAGCACCAAAGATATCGTATGTAGATAATATCAACTGCACCATCTTTTGAACAATAGTCGACAGGCTAGGAAGCTGTTTGCGAGATCAGCGACAGTTCCTAGGCGCGCCCAGAAGACTGTGCGCGCATCCCCTGTCCTTCTGTGGAGAAGAACCATGCCTGAACTAAAACATCACACAATAGCGCTGTTAACAAAATGTGCCACTGCACCACAACATTGATGGTTCAAAGAACACATTACGAGTAACGGCACTAGCTCTTCGGTGGGAGGCTGGGTATATTGAAAAGTTTTCCATCGATACAGGCCAGGAAGCATGCACCTGCAAGTGAGACCTCATAACCGAGTCAATCTTGGTGCGCGCCGATGCTTGCAAAGTGATGCTGAAGACAATATCGACGACCCACAAGCCAGAAGAGGTGATTACACAAAGAAGTGGGCAGAATAAGAGTGACAGAGAAGCAGCCATTGTGGTCCAAATGCGATTGTCATAGAAATTTGGTGAATCAGTTTCTTCGCAGATTTGCCCTGGAACAACTATTAGCAACAAAGCGCCAAAAGTCAATCCCAGCCTTTCGAGCCGCAACTTCCTTGTAGTTGTCCCCAGGTACTCTGTAAATCCACGATGTTAGCGGGAAGCAGAAATGGGCTCTTATAGGACTATGAGAAGCATCGATGCGCCACGACACAAGGGTTGCAGAGTATGTCGTGGCCTAAGCAACTACTTCCAAAAGGGTCAAGTTCATCCCTTGAATGACCCATCAAACGGCGGTTGAGTGTCATGGCCAGCTTTCTTTCTGAAATTAGAGTAGGACAAGAGTAAGGCTGTCGGATGAAGACAAGCAGGTATCGTGCAAGGAACAATGCATTCGCGAGTCTATGTCGCATCCCACTGTGTAAAGCTGGGCTGTTTGATCGCCTATGCAATTCGCGAAAGCAACATCGGCTTCTGGTTGCTAAATCTGGCTTGGGTTCAGGCCGAGTGGGAGATAATAAGATCCAGACGACGCGCTAAGATCCGTCTGGCTTGCGTCGATAATGAATTCATTCGAGCGGAAGATCATCAAAGGTTCCCGAGTGGGGGCTGATCTGATTATTTCAATATTGAGGACGCGGCACAGACAGAAGCGTCGTCGTTGCCGAGCCGAGGACGTCTATGGCTTCCCGGGCCATACTGCAATATGGTTAGCTCGTGAGTGTTAAGAGTGACGTTTTATTCAGGGCCCGCTTCCGCCTTACCTAGGTAGTGCCAGGGATGTGACGCACTGGTACATATAGCGTTCTCATCGTGACTTTGGATCTTAGAACTTCTCCTTTTGGATTCGCGTCTCATAAATACAAATACACTCTAGCGTGGTCTTGGGAGAAGAAAAAGTATTTGGGAGGGACAACATAAGCGACGAGCCGGAACTAGCTGTGACACTGCTATTCCTCAGATGAATGAAAGTCGAAGGAAGAAAAGAAAGGGCGTTGTATGGATGTTTTTGTTTGTGCTGGGTCTGGCAATCGGCCAATGATGGGTGTGATTATTCTGATGATTCAGTGAAAAGAGCCAACCAAAACTGGGTGGGCAGCTTCACCACGAAGTTCGTACTCACTGTCGTCTCAGTTCAGATAGAAATTTACAACTGGTCAAATAATTGATATAGCACTCGAAAGAAATGCTGGAACTTGTCGTTTATAATGTTGATTTACAGTTCGACAAGGTACTATTCTGGTAATGCCCATCCATCCTTAGTACCTTGTCGCCCGCCCAGTCCAGACTAAGGTTAGGGGCCACACGTGTCAGCCACAGGTGGCGGTATGATGACAAGACACAACTATCATCAGGACTTCAACGGCTTTGCCATTTCAATCTCCAAATCGCGACGCCGAGCGCCCGTCGCGCGCCATACTCGAGGCGTTTCATACAGTTGTTCTTAGCTGTAGAGTCAGTTTGACTGTCTTGACGCTCCCTGATGAGCCTAGCAGCTACCTATCGAGCGCCATTCCCCCTTGGCCAGTACTTATGAGTCCTGGCTTTCATGAGCGAAGAGGCATAATGCTCTTGGTTGTAGTGCAATTGCTGACATGGTCTGCGCTATCATGGACGGCTCAAGCAATGCGGCAAGACCACCTTGGGCGGTTGCGCCAAGAAACCGTCGACATGTTTTATCATGGCTTCGACAACTACATGAAGCATGCGTTCCCCGAGGATGAGGTATGGCAGGCACCTTCGTTGATAGTGGCATAATATTGACTGTCTTCCCAACAGCTTCGACCTCTAACATGTCAGCCCCTTACACGAGATCGAGAAAATCCCGCCCATATCGGGTTGAACGACGCCCTAGGGAACTATTCCCTTACGCTCATCGATAGCTTATCGACACTCGCAATCCTCGCTAGCGGACCCGAAGATGATTCAGGAACAGGCTCGAAAGCACTGGGCGATTTTCAGGACGGTGTAGCGGACTTTGTACAATACTACGGTGATGGGCGCCCAGGCGTTTCGGGGCAAGGCATACGGGCGATTGGGTTTGACCTCGATAGTAAGGTCCAGGTCTTCGAAACCGTCATTCGTGGCTTAGGAGGTCTTCTGAGTGCGCATCTATTTGCCATAGGGGAGCTACCCATCACCGGATATATCGTGGAACCTCCTTGGACGACCCAAACCGACGATCCTCTCGAGTTGACACCCATCGAATGGCCGAATGGTTTCAACTACGATGGCCAGCTTCTGAGACTTGCCCTCGATCTTGGACAAAGACTTCTTCCTGCTTTCTACACGGATACAGGTATACCGTACCCGCGAGTGAACCTCCGACATGGCATCCCTTTCTACACCAATTCCCCTTTGTTTCGTCGCATGGGCGAGGACAAACCAGAAGCGTCCTCAGTGGAAATCACAGAGACTTGCAGCGCCGGAGCTGGAAGCCTCACTCTTGAGTTTACTGTTTTGAGTCGACTGTCTGGGGATGATCGATTCGAGCAAGCAGCTAAGCGGGCCTTTTGGGCGGTTTGGGGCAGAAGGAGCGAAATTGGGCTCGTTGGCAACGGTTTGGATGCAGAAGGCGGGCAATGGATTGGCCCACATGCCGGAATCGGCGCCGGGATGGACAGCTTCTTCGAATATGCTTTGAAGAGCCATATCCTGCTGTCGGGACACGACATGCCGAACAAAACATCATCCAACCGACAGGGCAACACCGGATGGCTCGATCCCAATGCAATGCATCCTCCTCTTCCCGCCGAATTACAGAGCTCTGAAGCATTCCTGGACGCATGGCATCAAGCCCATGCTTCGGTCAAGCGATATCTGTATACCGACAGAAATCATTATCCCTACTATTCCAACATTCATCGGACAACCGGCCAACCCTACACCATGTGGATTGACAGTCTAGGGGCTTTTTACCCTGGCCTACTGGCTATGGCGGGCGAGGTCGACGAAGCTATCGAAGCGAATCTTGTTTATACTGCTCTTTGGACACGATATTCTGCCTTGCCTGAGCGATGGTCCGTTCGTGAAAACAATGTTGACCAGGGGCTTGGCTGGTGGCCAGGTCGTCCTGAGTTCATAGAGTCAACATACTACATATACCGTGCCACGCAGGACCCATGGTACTTGCATGTTGGTGAGATGGTGTTGAGAGACATTGAGCGGCGATGCCGCACACCATGTGGTTGGGCCGGTATTCAGGATGTTAGAACAGGAGAACTGTCTGATCGGATGGAAAGCTTCTTTCTTGGTGAAACGACAAAATACATGTATCTACTGTTCGACCGCAACCATCCTCTCAACAAGGTCGACGTAGCATACGTATTTTCAACAGAGGGCCATCCTCTTATCATCCCCAAGCGAAACCGCCCCAAGCCTGCATTGCGGCGTTCTCTCACAAAGCGCCAGGCCTCCAGGAATAGCACAGATGATGAGAGCTTCACCCACTCGTGTCCTGTCCCTACAATGGCGGGACTTGCTGGTTCGGCAACAGCTGCCCGGCCCGACCTCTTCAGTGTCGCATTGTTTGTCGATCTGCATAACACCCCCAATGTTCACGGGCCTCTCGAGGCTGTCGAGGTTATGGACAAGAAGAGGGGTCTGGTAACAAAATACAAAGCTACAACAAATTACACGATGTTTCCCTGGACATTACCTCCAACAATGTTGCCGCAAGACGGTATATGTACCGCACCCGCCGAGCGTGTCGTGGCATGGATAGAGTTCCCACCTGGTGACACAGCCAGCTCGCTCGTTTCTCGCTTCGGGACTTCTCTTGTGTGGTACAGTTACAACGGGCCAACCGTCCGCAACCTTGACGGCATGCGACTCCAATTGGAGCGACAACAAGGCAGCGGGTCGGCAGGTCGGCTCTGGAGAATCACGCATGCAGCAGGTAGAGAGCTTGGCAAGCATGAGAATGTCTTTTTCCATGCAGAGCATGTGAGGAACTATAAAGACGAAGCTTTTACTTGCATTCGACGAAAAGACCTAGTTGAGATTGACCTTCTTCTCGATGCTCCTGAGAAGCTGAATGCCAGCGCACCAGCCCCTGCCCAGGGTGTAAATGCATCAGGTGAAATCATTGCCAGTCACGCGGCTCTCCCATCAGAATCCCTTTTCAAATCGCTACTCCGTGCCGTGAGCTCCGTCTTCGAACCGGCCTACACTGATCTTCCAGAGTCGGAGGGGGGCGGTCCCGGCCCCACTACTCTCCGTTGGTCAGCCTACACGGCGACCGGACCGGGTGCCTTCCCGATGCCGCCGATAGTCGACACGCCGATGGCCGGTTCGCCAAGCTACAACTCCCGTAAACCCGCCGCTAACTTTCCTTGGCGAACTGTCTTCCTCGGTGGTCAAGCTTGCGATACTCCACTGCCCGAGTCGTCATCTCGACAACATCAAATTATAGTTCTCCGCCGCGGTGGCTGTTCATTCAGCGAGAAACTGGAGCGTATTCCTAACTTCTTGTTGTCACCTCACTCGTTACAACTTGTCATTGTCGTTGACGAGGAAGATGATTCAGAAGAAGGCGTCGAGGATATCGTACGTCCCCTTTTGACTGTAGCACAGTTGACGCCCAGAGGCATGGAGCGGCTCAACGGCGTGCCGCTTGTCCTCATGCGTGGTGCCAAAGGCGATTATGCGCGTTTCGGTGAGGCTAAGGGTGTAGGAATGCGGCGCAAGTACCTGGCAGAGAGTCAGGGTATGCTCATAGAAAACGCCATTGTCTTATAACACAACGTGGAGTACATGATGCATGTCTCGGAGTTTTACTAGTGGCGTCTCAGCATCATTTTTTGCATAAGCAGTGTATGTTTTGGATATGGCAAAACATGTATTAGATAGAGTCCATTTGCATTAGCATTTAGCGTTGTTTTTTTGGTATATATAATATGCTCAAAATATACATGTCGTGTCAACCCATCAGTGTCAACCCAACAGTAGAGCAAGATAAACTCTGGTGCTTCATTATGAACATAGCAACGAGGTTATCAATAAACGCAGATAAGACCATCATCGCATCATGATTAGTAGATCTTTCTTTATATGGCTATACCAAAGTGTTCTCATAAACCCCCATTTCTATATGCGTGAACCCGAAATGACTTTTGCTGTTGTTGAATCGTGAAAAAGACATCCACAAAACGCCAACCAGTATAAATCTCACTCAACAAATAAGTGAAATGCTGTAAAAACTCGTCCACAACCACCGCCTATGATTCAAGTTCAAAAACAAACAGGGCAAAATATGACTTTGCAGGTCTAGCAGAATTTCCCCACATGCGCCGTCGTGTGGCTCACAACGAGTTGACTGAGGTCCATCTATGGCCCAATATCGTTTAATTGTTGAAAGCGGGGAAAGAGGAGCTCAATATCAACCGAACTATGCGTCTTCAAGGAGAATCTTGGTAGGAGGGGCACCAAGCTTATCACGACCGTTGAGTCCAGGAATTTCAAGGATGAACAAGTATCCCATGACCTCACCCTTAAGCTGTTGGACGAGTTCAGCTGCAGCCTTTGCGGAACCGCCTAATGAAGCACATTAGTTTTGGTCTGGTAAACGGCCCAAGCGAACAGAGCTACTTACCGGTGGCAATGATATCGTCCACAATCAGGACCTTCTGGCCCTCGCGGACAGCGTCTTCCTGCATTTGGAAAAGATCCTTGCCGTACTCCTTGATGTACTCAGCAGTAACGCAGGGACCGGGAAGCTTGCCCTGCTTGCGAACGGCAGCGAAAGGAACGCCGAGACGAAGCGCAAGTCCAGGACCGAATAGGAAGCCACGGGCGTCGAGGCCAACGATAACATCAGGCTTGGTAGGGAAAGCCTCGGCGATCTGGAGTTCGAGAGCCTCGACAAGGGTGGCATGAGCAGTTGGGTCGGCGAAAAGAGGCATAATGTCGACAAAGTTGATTCCCGGGATAGGGAAGTCGGGGAAGCTGCGCAGCGACTTGCGCAGGCTTATCTTTGCACCGGAGAGTTCGGAGGAACCGGTGGCGGCGGAGGAGGGCTGTCGTCCCGAGGCATCTTGAGTGTTGTTTGTCACTGACGATGGGTTGGTAGAGGAGAGAGGATCTTGGGCGCTCATTGTGGAGGGAAGAAGAGAAGAAGAAGGAAGAGAGGGAAGGCAGGGTAGAAGAAGGGTGGGAGGGTCGGCAAAAAAGAAGTAAGTTAGGGGAGGTAGGAGAAAAGAGACGAGGGATAAGGTACAATGTCGGGAAAGGAAGGGTGAGCGGAGGGTTACCAGGCTCAAGGAGTGAATTTTTTTTTTTGGTAGGTAGTCGGTGGTCGGTGGTCAAGCCGTGTCGGAAAGAAGGTCACAATAGTTTTAGTGAATGGAAATGGCAGGCGGGAAGAGAGTACAAAGAAGGTACGTGCTCCGTCTACTTGAGATACCTTGTTAGTTTGGTACCTGATGGCAGAGAATGATGGGCAGGTACAATCAGACAGTCCAGCTTAGGTTTGGTTTGGCTAGGTGGGCAAGGAAGTTACCTGTTGTATTCGTACGAGGGAGCAGCCGAAAGACGGATGATGAGGCAAGGAGGGGTGCAACCTAGGTTGAGCGATAATACTCACTGCTTATTTGGGCGTCTGGGAGGAGGCAGGCACTCAGGGCATGGTGGGGGAATGGGCATGGCACGACAGGGCAAGTACGATTAATGGAGGGGAAACCGACAGGGCTTCGATTGTAGGGGTGCAAGCTGCAAGGTGGGGGAGGGGGAAAATTTTGTCAACTTTTTTTTTTCTTACTTGACTTACAAAACTCTCTCATCAACGTTGGCAGTCATGGATTCATCAATTTTGGTCACTGAGTCGGGGAACAAAGGCCCGTTAGGCCCGCTGGTGATCAATGCCCAGCACGCAACACTAGCCCCAGCAGTGCCTAAAGTAACATGGAGGTACTGCGGAGGTATCATGATTCACGGGTGGATAAGGTATCTGCTCACTAACATCCACACACTGCTACCTCCCGTCTTGTGTTGATGATTGTGACTATTTGTGAGCAATTGTTTCACCAAATTGGCAACGAAAGACAAAGCATTTTCTGTCCCAGAGAAACACGAACATAAGTCCTGTCAGAAAAATACAAGAAAGCCGGCTGTCAAGCGGGCTCGGTGAGGTGATATCAACGATTCATTGTGTTAGTATTTGCATGACTCGACAAAGACCAATCACTCAACTCATGTGTAAAGGACAGGCATCGTCAAATAAAGAGTGCATTTAATAATTTAACAGGCATATCTCTGGTTAGGAACCTTGTGTCGGCAGGCAACACCTTTTGCTTCGCAGCCTGCCATAATGGCAATCGGTTAGTCAATGTTTCTAGCCAGCTGCACCATCATGAAACACTTGTATGTTGACGCAGCCAGTTGCGTGATAATTCTGATATGTCAAACGCCATCTTTCCACAACAGTCAATGCATGCTCCTCTGGTTACATGCATGGTTGTTGTATCGGAGTAGTATCAATACCATATCAGATGCTAATCGTCAACTCTACCCCCCTTGGCGAATTCTCTCATTGGATAGGTAGGTTATGCTCTGATGTACGTCTATGAGTACTGTTTACGAATCGGACTCTGCCTAGAGTATGTAGTATACAGGCTAGAAAATGAAACACGCCAGGATACAACTCATGACTGTGTTCTCCATACATGGCAATCTCAACCAGGAGCCACAGTCTCCTTACCGCGCGTCCTCTTTCTATAAAAGTCTCAGTAGAACATAAGCCGTAACAGGTCAAGAAATACGGCCAGTCGCCCGGTGCTACTCTGCACACGTCCAGGATGCCCACTCGTACCATTCAGGTACATTAGTATATTTCGAGATCGCGGGACTAGCTCCAGCCAGCCCAAACATAACCGCCACACAATGGACCCCGTTGAATGACGGTTGGCCCGTACTGGTCCTCGTATGGACAACAAGACACTGCGCAATCCAGCGCCCTGCGTTTCCTATTTTAAGAAAGAATCATGAGTAAAAGAAATTAGTATTTACCAAAGTCAAACAAAGACTTCACTCAATTTCATCAAGTCCTATACCTTATCCGAACTCACCCGGCCATGTCGATCCTTTGGCTTTTATCGATTCTTAAACCCTGGACAGCCCAAGCATTGATATCCAATTAATTGCTTTACCCCAGTATCGGGCCTGCTACCACTCAAGGTATCATTGGCATGGCGCTAGAAGTTTTTCCTTCCTACATTAGTAGATAGTACATAAAGTACATAGACAGACAGACAAGACTTGCTTGGGTCAGAATCGGATAATGCATGCAGAAGTTAGATAACCCTCGGAAAGGTAAAAAACAGTACTTACAAATACTAAGAAATAGGCAGGTACTTATTAGAAAGCTCAGTAGAGCTCGTACTAAATTAATATCGCACTTCTGCATCTGCGTTCCCAGTAGTGCTTTTCGCACCCAATAATGGACTTCTTTGTCCGATTTAACGTAGGCAATCCTCTCCACTTCACAGCTGACATTGATAAGTGACAAATTTACTATTATTAAATATCACTCATCACAGCTGGTAGTTCAGATAACGGCATTGCCCATGGTTGGTTAGGGATAAGTTTTCTAAAAGATAGAAGTCGATCCCAAAAGAATTGCAAGATCCATCAGTTAAGGAATCTTTGTTGGAAGAGAAAGTGGTTCAGTTAACCCAACGTTGCCGTTTTAGGCAACTCCCAAGAAGGAGGAAAGAAGCGGCTAGGTAGGCTGCCCTCGTTTGGTTCTTTTGCTCCTTCCCCAACCACTCTTGGTTCTTTTCACTTCCCGATATGTAAATTTTATTTCCGTTCCGGCACATGTCCTTAGGAAGGTGCCATCAGTTCTGAACAGAGCACCTAGGAAGGTATTGTCGGGTGCATCAACTCTTTTGTGGTTTGGCAAAGCTACAGATATTTTTGTCCGTCTCCTTTCTACATCCCTGCTCATTGCTAAGTTAAGTACTCGCCTTCACGTAAAGACTTATGGTTCTTTATGCTGCTTATCAAAGTAATCTCACTCACCCCTCATATCCTGCTCATGCTTCAGCAATTCCCAGCTTTAGACACCTTGACATTCTACTACATGCTACTTATTCACCCGGTGAGCTCTCTTCACGCAACCATCGCTGTTGCACTACTTTTTCATTGTCAAGCCGCTTGGGGCTAACTGAACTATGCACATGCAGCCTAGAAAACGGCCACATTTCTACAGCAGGGCATACAAAACACTCAGCTCATCAATATCGGACGCCTTGCATCTCGATGAGTCCTCCACAATACAACCCGAACCGCTAACGAAACCAGCCAAGCTTCAAGTTACTGGCTTGGCCTGACTCGTTTGACCGTACATCAAGGTCGTACGTTATAGTTATACTGCCAGGGTAACACGGTTGTGTCTTTTATCATGGCGTACAGGATGCCGATATCGTCTTTTGTTTAGCCTGCGGTTTCGTTGGCCACATGCCACTATCACTTATCGACCATTCAATTCTGACAACGATACAGCCCCACCAGACCTTGTCAGCTCTCACCTGTATCCAAAATGCATCTTGACGGATGGAAACAGGGCACATAATTTACGTGCTATACTGCTCAGGTACTTTTGGGTTCACGCATACGATGCTGCACCCGCATGATAATATGTGGCTCGACTAGTTAGGTCCTTGTTTCTGGCCAGCCGCCTATCCAAACGGACCACCTTAGACGACCGCTTCAGCTCGCTGCAAGTCACTGCCGCAAGTTCAAGTAAGGCTCTTTCACTAATGTCAGACCTGTGCAGGTCTGACTAGCGAGCCAGCACATCTGCTACTGCGGTTTCTTCCTTCAGCCTTGATCCCAGCCACCAGGTCCCTTTCTTGAATGCCGTGCAGGAATTTGCTGTGCTTTCTTTGTGCATCTGCAATCGTGCCGCTTCTAAATCCTGTTCCCCAACCGTTTTGGCATGTTTGTCTTATCTGTGGCGGACATCCCGCCAGCCCACTCTGCAACTATGGGCATCTTATATATGCTGTGCCCCATGTTTCCCCAGCTCTTGATCCAATGTCTTGCATATTTTCCCCTCCAGAAACTGCTGACCGGCTGCTCGTTCACTGCCGCGTCATCCAGCTCTTCCTGTGTTGATTGACCGGCTGTTGATAAGCTCTAACTCTTCACCGCCGTTTGTTGTACTCATTCCACCAAAGGAGACTGGTTCAGTCTTGCATTAGTCGCAGCTGCGTGTTCATTCTTTTGGCGCTTTTGCGGGGGGGCGTTTGACGCAAGTCTTCGATATAGGTGTCTCCATCTTTCTCCAGAGGCAATGTTGCCATTTGTGTTGATATATGGGTCTAGTGGTGCTGGTATGACTTTCGTGCAGGCACTAGACCGATGGAATTCATGCAGCAGACTATTACTTGAGAATCGACCGATGCGACTGGGCCATTTTGGTATGTAGCCGTCCTCATTGCGGGCTAAACCCGATGGAGTTGGTTGTTTATTCAATATGCTGTTGTCTGCCTCCTGCCTGCTAGCAACTGCCCAGCTTCACGCTATCGCAAGGTGCTGGCAGTTATGTCAGTTTGATTTGTGGCAAAGTTGGCACAGTTCAAGTCCTCGCACTCGAAGGGCTGTATGAAAGCCGTCTTTAAAACATCAAGCCGACAACTTCGAGTCACAAATAGCGCATCGAAAGGTCATCCAACCAAGAACACAGCATAGCAGTTTGTGTATCTTACTCAGTACGAGCCAGAGTTGTCAGGACTCAAGACGATCATTATGTCATTAAACAGTTATGTGGTATCTAATACTAAGTCGAAAATAAAACAAGAACTCTCTGAAAAACGTTCTAACGGGTATCTGCCATCACAAGCGCTTCTCCGCGGTCTAAGACAGGCCATGCATGCATGTCCTCTGCAAAGGCAACCAAAAATGACAGTCGATGAAACAAGGATAACAGAAACAATCTCGGAAAAAGCACAGTTTCTCCGTCTAAACCTTTTAGGTTTCGCGGCCACAGTACAATACGCATTAGTCGATAGCTGCACCTCTCGGCAACTTTCCTCGGGCCGTTCCGACCCTCACTCACTTTGTTAGTGGGACATGAACGAGTACCCCTGATTGAACCCCCATGGGACCAAACCAACGTTCATGTTTTGCCACTCAATGGAACTGGAGGCGGATGATTGAAAACAACATGTTTTGCAATACATGCAGCATGACTGCCACACACGTTGGCATCAGCTCCGGCCAGACAGCCAAGTCGAGTTTCCCTTCAAGTCCAACATCGATCTGGAAGCATATTCGGATGAGGACTCGCACAGCAACACTGGCCACCAGCTCGCACGCCCATGTTACGGACGAGGCATAGAATGTGAGCCCAAAATTGTACTCTTCGTCGCCTTCTGTGTCAAAAGCGAAATATGGGTATACGTCTTTGTTGGCGCCAAAATGCAACACCAGAATACTTCCCAGGAATGCAACCATGGAAACATTCTCAGCAAGGAAGCGAATGAAAATATTGCGAGTCTGGAGCTTCTGGTACGACCCGAAACTCTGTGCGTTGAGTCCCAGCAGTGTCAGAGTCTTGTGCATGAAAGAAGTCATCATTATAGGCGTGATGACAACAAGGCTTGTTGACGACATGATCTGAAGGGTGATGAACTGTTTTGGTGAACGCAGTCGGGCGTATAGTGCCCGAACGTACATCTGGTAAGTCAACATAAAGTATCTTGAAGGGTTTGTTAGCAGTTGCAAACGTCGACAGGTTTGAAAACTAGAGCCTACAGTTTAAAAATCCAACTCAAAGGATAACTTCCAACGCGTTCACCCTCTCGAATACCAAGAACCCAGCCACTCAAAGCGTCTAAAAGATGAACTGTGGCAACCCAGCCGTAAACGTAGACCACTGTTTCCAAGTTGTTGTGTGGTAACGTCCGGAGGTAAATCTCAGCATATGCCTCTCCGATCACATAAGCCATGAGACCAATGAAGAGAGCAACGCAGAACCACAAGAAGCGAACAAAGCTGGCTGGTAGCCACCGTCTGCGCATCCTAATGTCTTGGGGCCGCAACTCGGGCTCAACTTGAATTACATCTGTTTCAAACAAATCCGCAGTAACGTTTCGACGTCGACGGTCCCTGCCACCGTTGAACGTGTCCGGCTCTCCGGTCCACCATGATGTGGTGAATATTCGTTGAGTTTCTGATAGAGAATGACGGAGACCGATGTGACGTTCATTGGTGGTAAGAATAATGAAGGCGATCGTGACGGGCAGCGCCATGATGATAAAGGTCCAGGAGATCCAGGCTGTGTTGTGAAGAAGAATATCGCGCAAGTCCTCGTTGTAATAAATCGGGATAGGCAAAGCGATGGATAAGATGGCGATGAGTGAAACTGTAACTGGGAAGCCGAGGGATTGTGGCCACCAGTTGAGGCTGTAAAGGTTGAAGACTTTTGTGATCCATATAAGAGCCGTCATGTTGTAAAAGCTGTAATAGACGAAGAGAAAGAACCAAAAGTTGACTTGGACTCGTGCAGCTCCATGGCCGGGCACCTTACGTCCATTCGGAAGACTATCCTCGTCTCCATCGATAAAGTCCTCATCGGGGATTTTATACTGAGGGAATGGAATCGCGCACCATGCAACAGCCTGATACCGCATTAGTCGGGTCTACTTCCGTCACGGTAGCACAACAACGTACTAACAAAGCTGGCATCAACACCAGAAATGCATACCGAGTCCACCACTTATCAACAACCCTCTTTACCGCCGACTGTCTCGGATGAACCCAGATATCCAACACCCACCGTTGCCATGCTCGTTGCCAAATAGTGCGATCGTCCTCGAAGTCATATTCGCTATCGTCCGTGTCCCCGTCGGCATGCGCATCAAAGGCACCGTATCCAAGAATATGCACGCTGCCTCGATTATCAGAGGCAGTCGATAAGAGACCAAGCTGGCTGCGCCGACGAGCGACAGCACCCGGGCGAGGAGGAACAGCGCGAAAGCGACCTAGGAGAGGGGCCGAGTCGTTTGGACGGACATGCGACTCGGTGCCCTGCGTGAACTGAAAGAAGCTGGGCATGGGATGGAGGAAGGGGGTCGGTGTGATCGTCGTGATGTCGGGCTACATTGAAAGGTCGAGACGTTATTATCGCGGTTTTGTACAAAGCCCAGTATTGCCGTAGAACAAAGGGACTGCGTTGAAATGTCGGTCTCGTCAGTGGGAAAGCCGATGTTTTGTCTAAGTGTTAGGCTGGGTAGGTGCTATCCCATAACAGTCTCGCCTGATAAACGGAGCAGGGGTCCAATTCCTGGCATGACGCGCGCTACCCACGTTGAGTGGGCTTCTGTGCAGGGTCCCCCTATGCAGCTCATGTACACTAACTGCACCTCATTTTGAGGAGAACTTCAATCTTATCAGATCAATGTTCTCATGCAGAAGAGGATTTGGCCCCTCTCTATAATGCCGACGTTTCTACCACGTGCTATAAAGATTCACCATTGCCGACGCTGAAAACAGAACCTCGGTAAATACAATGTCGATGGGTTAATATAAAAGGCGTATAGATTGTTCGAACATCAAATACCGCAGGCAAGTGTTTATTACCACCTGGGGGGGGGGG
>NC_031951.1:2262911-2274683 GCF_000303195.2 Fusarium pseudograminearum CS3096
AAGCAGAAGACGGCATACGATATTACAAGGTGACTGGAGTTCAGACGTGTGCTCTTCCGATCTGGGGGGGAATAGTGAAGTTGCATTCTCGGGTATTATTACAAAATATAAATACTTAGGCGCCTTAAAATCTCAGCGGCATAAGTTGACCGTCATCCTAACCTTGCTCAGAGGTTGTGCTCAGGCTCTCTACTAATGATCCCTCATCATGCTCATCCACAAGTACACCGCCAGTAATATCGTCCGAAAAGGCCACCGTCTTAGCCGAAGCGTGCTTCGCAGAGGGCTCTATCAAGTCACCACTCCAGGGCCTGCATTCTTTGACATGCTCACCACATCGTAGACAGGTCCAGCCCTCGCCTTCTTCCCTCTCCAGGCGAGTAGCCAAGCACACAAAACAGTATACGCACCCACAAGGAATTGTTTCATATGGGTTGGTTATGTCTGTCTGCGCCGAGCCAACAACACCACTGGACGCTGCTGCTGCCATGACCTCGTTCTCCGAAGTCGCATTGTTTTGGTCCTGGTAGCAAATCGCGCACGTTCTCTCTGGGAGGAATGCGTACTCGCCATTGGCCTTGCCCTCTTCCTGTGGTCCCGTCCTGATAATGTCTTTTGTTTTTCGCCAGGTCCTGGTGAGCCAACGTCGCCATCGCTGAATGCCTATCAGGGGCAGCACGAAAAGCAAAAACTCGGTGAACGCATGCCAAACAAGCTGACGATTGAGATACTCAAATGAAACCTCTCGGCTTACTTGGCTTGTGGGTGGCGCAAGTCTCATTCTCAGGATTCTGTCGAGAAGCGTTCGATATCGTCCGTGCAGTAGAAAAACAAGAAATGAGACACAAGCAGCAGCTGAGTGGACAGTTGATATAGCCGAAGTGAACTTCGAGAGTCGCTTCAGCCGCGGGCTTGGCTCATCATAGCCATCATCGTGTTCCAGAAGCCAATCTTCCCATCTCGTCCAAGCATAGTTTCCAAACACTGTGACCAGACCGTAAAGTGATTTTTGAACCTTCGAGGGTGCCTTCAGGATAAGGCCATCATTCCTGGCGTCGGTGTATTTGAGATTTTGAAGAGCCGCACCGTATGTCGCATCGTGATCCCAGACAGTAAGCTTGAAAAGGACAGCTCTTAGTGCCAACATAATTTCAGCCGACCAGTCATCATGCAGGTGCCCTCCGCCAAAATATTTTAGGCCTTCAGAAACCTGGTCTTTGAGGATGTCCAACAACTCTACATCGAGCAATTCGGCGTCGACTTGTCCTACTCGAAATGCGGGGCGCGTGCCCTCCCTAGTTGACACGGCATCCCAAGCAGATCCGATGCGATTTAAGGGGTATGGTAAGCGCTCGAGGTTGGCTCTGGGTCGAGACGCTTGCCGCTGTGCAGTGATGCGAGCAACGGCTTCGGCCTCGCGGGTTTGGCGACGCGCGGCGACGCGGCGCTGTGCTTGTGCGAAAGTCGTGTCGGTCATTTGACTTTATGCATAAAAAGAACCGTTGGGGGCGGGTTAGTTAGTTACTGGATTTATCGGTCGGCTGGCAGTCGGACGGTTGGTGTGAGGTTCGTTGTATGTTTAAGCAAAAAGGAAGCGCGCCGCACCTCGGCGCATCGTATCGCATCTGGGGTTAGGCGGACCCATGACGACAAGGTCGGGGTCTCTGTCTGGGGTCGTCCAACAGAAGCCGAGGTGTTACAGTGCCTGATCGGCAACTTTACCGTGCCATATCCTCTTTTGCCTAGGTACAGCACAATAGTCTACATAATCCCTGGAGAGACTTGTTTTTTAACCTGACCTGTCTACCCTGTCTTACTTGCTTTGCTCACCTTCATGTGAGTCGAACCCCATCAGTCTTAGCTTATTCTTGTATCACTTTCCTGCCCCCAAATTTCCCTTCCGTCTGCAGCCAGCTCCCCGTTTCTCCCTCACTCCTTCCTTCGAGGACTTTCCCGGACCGGACCCGCTTTGGCATTTGCCAATGAGCGTTTGGGCACTGAGACTGATGAATCTGAATAGTGACAGGAGCTACTCGGCAGAAGGTACCTAGGTACCTGCCTGCCTGCTACCTAAAAGTCGCACTTACCTGCCTGTGCCAGTCACACAGATAAGTCCAAGGACGGCAAGTGCGGCTCAACCGCTATTCAATAACGCCTTTTATTAGGGCTTCTATTGTTTCTGGAACTAGGTATCTTTCAGACTAGCAATGAACTAACCAGAACTCGTTCTGAAAGCGTCGTAAATCGTCAACGAACCAACAACCAGGCTCTGGGTAAACCACACTTGGGACCCCAGCGCATGTTATCCCTTAACAGCAAGATCGAGCCATGGTATACATACATTCAGTGCGTGTTCAAAGTACAAACAGGGGCCTCAGCCATCTCCGATGGCTTGCATGCACAAGTATATGTCCCGAAACCCAAAACCCTGGGAGGTGGAAGGACGACAACCAACCGCCGGAATACTGTGTTACATTTAGGGTTCTCTCGCTCTTGCTCATTTGGAGAAAAAAAAGCAATAAAGCATTAAAGTGTCTTATCTTTGTTTCCTCCTGTCTCTTTACAGCGCCTCTACACGTCAGAGTCGTTTGTTCTTGTATACATACACCACACGACCGGCAGGCGGGCACGACCTTCTCAGTGGAGACACTTGCAAGCAATCACAGCTCGAGATATTACCTGTTGAGACCGAATGGCTGTTTTTAGTCACTCTCATAAGCTGCCCAGCCTTATTCTGTTTAAGTAGACGGGAGCTTTTGCAAGGCCCGCCCCGAGTGGTTGCTTCTGCTGGGCTGCTGAGACTAGGTACCTACCCCACGCAACACCTCTGATAGTGGCATCAAACAGGACAGATAAAATCAAAGACTTGTCTCGGAAAGGATGCACCGGTACTAAACAACTCCTGCTCAGTTCTTTCTTGGTCCAGTGGTAACAGTATTTCGATGTACCAGGGGTGGATAATTCATGCTCGTGGGCATTCTTAGCTCTCGCGGACAATAAGCAAATGCAAAGACAGACCAACAACTTGATACCAGTTTCCGAGGTCCATTCATATTTACTTACTTGTATGGGGACCGTGTCTGCTCATATTGACAAACCAACATATAGATGTAGCTAGACGATTCTGTTAGATCTTGTACTGCCTATTCCCTGACCGGGAAGTGAGATCCACGCGCCACATACCGGCCAGCCAACACCACTGGGTGACGAGTTAACATTGCAGCATTGTTTGAGATTGTATCTAGCCCAGGTTTCATTCTCCCAATCATAATGTGACGAGAGATTTGCTTTTGTTTGGTCCTGGCGATCAGCTCTCGTGTGCCACTCATATCGTTGCCCAGTATCGTTTATTCGTATTGAACTCCCTTTGGTACCAGCCGTACTCCCATTTTCATATATTTGGGCTGTCTCTTCCATATATATATAATGCATGCATAGCTTCCATGGCGCTGGCACTTGACACAGACCTGTGCCCACTGTTGATTCCAGGCAAACAATCCCGATTTGGTACCAAGGGGCACCCTCCATCGAATCCGACCCGCAGATTGGGTCCTTCTGTAGGCAATTGCCAACAGATCCAAGGACTTGAGGATCCAAAAGTGCTTCCTCGCCATTCACTCACGAGACCCAATATGTCCGTCTGTCAGAGAATGGCAGATTCATCGCAAGACGACATTTCAGGCCGGGCTGAGCTCGACTCAGGTCAGAAGCGAAACCGGCCAGAACGTTCAAATGCGAAGGTTCGTGCTTCTATTGCTTGCGTCCCTTGCCGCAGTAAGCACACTAAGTGTGATGGGTTCATACCCTCTTGTACACGCTGCAAAGAGGAGGGGAAACGATGTCACTACGTCAGTTCACGGCGAGGAATCCGCAATCCGAAGAAACGCAACATGATCAGAGATGAGGTCTCGATGACCGATCAAGACGACACAACAGAAAGCACACCTTCTCCCAATCTTTCAATTTTCCATCACCCTCTTCGCAATCCACTTGATTTGTATTATGCCAACTTTCACCTCGCTCATTCCTGGGCCCCGCCGAAACGAATTTTGGAACGGCTTTTAGAAGAAAACCCGAACGACATGCGATTTCTCGAAGCTACCATTGCTTATATTGCATCTCGGTACTCCCTGGTAGACACTGGATCGCTCTGGGAGCGAGTTTACAAGATGTCGCACGAACAACTTCCTCCGACGCTTTGGAATGTGCAAGCACTACTGTCCCTATCCATCGCTTCATTCGGTGAGCGGGACAACTTCTATCCCTCTCTGTTCAATCGGGCCCGCGGACTTGCACTCGTTCTCGACCTTCAACCCAAGGTATATGCCGATCAGAAAGATGGACCTTACCTAGCTGAGTCATGCCGTCGGACGTATTGGGGATTATACGTTCACGAGATGTTGCTGAGTATGAGGGATGACCCAATGCATTCGTCACTCTGCCCGCCTAAGTCGACTGAGAGCATAGAGGCCCCATGCGAGGAATGGGAGTATGAGTCTGGCGTAAGTATACCTACTAGTGGTGACAATCCAGTGCTAACTCGCAAATAGAAATTTCCTGCTCCAGTGCCCCTTACCGAGTATGGTCACTTAGGCGCGTCTTGCGGTCAATCTTCCTGGGCCTGTTTCGTCAATCTAATACGCATATACGACCGCTCCGTGGCTCAATTTCTCCACACAATCCCATGGGACACAAGCTTCGGTGCATTAGAAGATGCAAGCCAACTTATCGATCGGTGGCGGAACACAATCGAGGGTTCGAAAATGGAATGGGTGGATGAGGATGGAACGGTGGATATGATACTTTATTCTGCTGTAAGCTCTTAATCTATTCGATGGTCGAATCAGCTACTTACAATTTTCCTTGCAGTTAATAGTCTCTTATGAGTACGTTGACTTCGGAATCCTAATAATACTCAGTCTCAGCTAACCCCTCTGCAGTCTCCAGATCCGGATGCAGCGTCACTTTTATGATGTTCGAAAGTTCGCTAACGGGAAGCACCCGAGTCCCTATATACCTCGCCTTCACGAAGGTGTTCCTGTGGAGTTTGATCCCTCACTGTCGTCCATTCTTCAAGCAGCACCGCTACGCCTAGTATCACTCTTCAACCATGCCTTGCCACAGAAGATATCTCCTTCATGCATACCATGCCTGGATCGGGCTGCCAGGCTTCTTAACGAACAGTCATATTATAGACATAAGGTTGACTTCTTCTCAAGTATCCTTAGGAAAGCTGGCGAGCATTGGTCCAGGTTGAAAGGAACCTCGGAGTATCTAGAGCAAACACCAATGGGTGCCGAGAATGGCACTTCGCATGCAACTCAATTGCCAACTTTGACAGCGAACGCCAGCGCAGTTGCATATGCTGTACCACAGGCAGACAATCCCAATTGGAATCCGGCAACAGAATATTGGTCAGGACTGACTCCACAGTCCGTGAGAGACATGTCACACTTTATGGATTGGACAGAGCAAAACTTCAGTGGCAGTTCAGTGCCATATGTTTTTCCCACCACTACAGCAGAGTCATTTCAAAGTCTCGATGTCAATGCAGGCAGCTCAGGGGAACAGTCTCCACATGTGAAGACCGAGAGACATTGGACATAGAGAGAATAGAGGGGGAGGGGTACAAGGGAATTGGAAGTGTGTTTGGTGCTTGACTATGTGTTGCAAGTATATAGATGTTTACCTAGACTATACTTTAATAGTCTAACCAAGTCATTTCGTTGTGTGTTGACATGAGCAGCTGGGTCTTTGACTGGCAGTGTAATCCACGAGAATGCGGTGAGTGTAGTTCGACTTTCAGCGAGATAGCAGATAGTCAGAGAGCCATACTTATCTGATTAATTCAAGTCCAGAGTTAATGACTCACTTTATTAAAGGCTATCTATCTAAGATTAATGCCCAAGAGTTAGTCCCTGATTGGATAAAGTGACGTTTGTTTAAGATCGTGACCGTTACTTGATACCCTAGACCGAGAGAGACAGACCACGAGGTCTTGGTCAGACTAACAACGAAGCTAAGGCAGCTTAAGCAATGTACAAGGGTACCTAGCTCGTTGCCTCGACCCGTTCCCCACCAAGACTCGGCAGTACCCAGTGACCTCACCTTTAACTCTTCGCCTCCTCTGCTACCCTCCCTCTTGCATCATTCAACACGATAACATTAGCCTCATTTTAACCCCCCGTTCACGAACAACGCACACTCCTCTTTTTCTTGCGTGAAAATATTATCTTGTAACCAAATGACTCATTGCTTCTAGACCCTTGGCTCGCATTGCTTTAACGACATCACTCAGCTATTCACGCTTCAGAAACTAGGCGCATATAGTTGCTGGAAGCTACAATTAAAACACGACATTTCCACCAAGCATCATACATATCTGATGCCAACATACGTTACTCCCAAACGATATCTGACTTGAGGCGACGCTCCAGTGACGCGCGCTCGTGTACGACTCGACTGTACTCGAGGTTTGGTGGTGGACAACAATGGTATCTTCGCGCCAGCGTGAGCTTCGACCAGAAGACTCGTGGCGCTTTGTTGAAGGCGAGAACGACAGTTTCGATACGAGTATCCTTCCATCACTTGGAGAATCATCACCGCCCAACTCTTCTGGAAACTTCCCTTCCCAGCCCTTCTCCCAAGGCAGCATCAGTTTCGCTTCGCAGGACAGCATTCGCGACTTTGGCGCAGACGCCGACGACGAGCAAGTCATCCTCCGAGAACCGTTCCGACCAAGTCTTTCCCGCGCCAGTGTTAGCGCAAACGGAGAACGAGTCTTCAGAACGCCTGACCCGGAGTTCCACATGCCTCGTTTAGACGCTTCACTTGAAGGAAGTGCTAGGAGCGAGCGCACGATAAGGGGTTTGGGAATAGGATATGGCGGCGATGAGGGTGTAAGAAGGAGGGGAAACCCATCGGCATCGGCTTCAGCACAGCAGCAGAGAATGGTGCGGGCGAGACATGATGCCGAAGACGAGTATTACCGCCGGCAACGTCGCAATGAAGCACCTCCTGCGGTTGGTAGACAATTTGCCCAAAATATTCCTACGGCGATTTACAACACGCTCGGCTGGTTTCTCAATGTCATCGGTCTCGCGTTTCGCTATGCGCAGAAACCCTTCGCAATTCTTTTGTCAATTTACCTCTGCTTTGGTGGTCTCATCATTGCTCAGAACATGGCAACTCGCTCCATCGCCGCATCTCTCTCACCCGTTTGCCGTATCCCAGGCGCATCTATCCTCAATCTTCCGTTTTGCCCGTCTCCAGACGCCATCGTGCCACCAGGTGGCAATGTCGAGTTCGATGATCTTATGAGTGTGCAATCCAAGTTCGAGCAAGTCCTCGAGAAAAGCTCAGATGGAGTTTCCTTGCCCTTTGAGATGAAACGTTCGGAAACGGCTATCCGCGATCTTCGCAGCCTGGTGCGACATAGTGAGCTGCAGGCTCGCGATGAACTTCTCTTTGAGTTCGACGGCTATGTGGATACAGCGCGGCAAACAGCAGCCGACTTGCAAAAGTTCAACACCCATGTCGGTTCAGCCGTCGACGCTGTCATAAGCATCAATCGCTGGACGTCTCGCTATCTCGATACTTTGGCCCCTGAAGCGGATGACGCGCACTCGCTATCCTTGCCCTCTCCTATCTTCGGCTGGGCCTCGTGGCTCTTTCACCCTTTTCAGCCAACTACTGAACACATCTTTAACGAGCGCGTTCTCCTCGACAAGTATATCGAGCATACAGCTCTAGTTTCGGACCGCATTTCAACCCTGATACTCGAAGCGCAAGCTGTTTTGCGCCTGCTCACCAAAGCTGAGGACCACCTTATGCTTATCTATGATATCAGCTCGCGTTCTTCTGCCGATACAGCATCTCGCCGCGAGAATGTACTGTGGAACATCTGGACACTTGTCGGCGCAAATTCGAATCAACTCAACAGCCTTTCACGCCAGCTTGCCCTCTTGCGCCAGGTTGACGCACAGCGCTCTTCAGCAGTTGCACAGGTCAACGCGCTCATTCTTGAATTAGAGAGTATCCAGGCTGGCCTAGGAGACCTTCGTGACCGAGTGGCTGAGCCCGAAGTGCTGCGCAACGGTATTGGAGGGGGTCCCCCAATCCCTCTCAGTGTTCATATCGAAACTATCGACCGAGGAGTTGAGCGTCTTGAGGATGCGAGGAGCAGGATCCGCGCTGCTGAAAACGATCGTGTACGGGATGCACTGGCCCGAGGAGGAGTGCGCAATGAGCCGTTACTCGAGGGGCAAGGGAAATGACGCTGAAAGGGCTGAGAAGCATCCACGCCCAAGTCTAAAAACAGCGAGAATTGGACTATCATTTTGTGTTGGGCGTTCTGGGCGTACTTAGAATGGTGACTCTTGAGAAATGGGCCAAACATATAATGCAGTTTAGGCGAGTGTAGTGGTAGTTGGCTACTGAGATAAACGATATTTTGTTTTTGCTACAAGGAGGTTTGTCATTTCTTTCCAAGATCGCCTGTTATCGTTTGTATATTCTTTGTACGGGTATGTCTTTCTATGTTGACGATGCCTTGATTCCTCACAGGCTATCCAGCCACTGTCTTGATGATGTTGCTTCACCTAGATTGAAACCCTTTTCTCGTAGCAATGCACATAGCCGACGGGCCATTGCGAGCCCGCCTTCCTACGGCGGACTATGGCCCTGATTGCATGCATATATATAAATCTCATAAACCGAGCCAACGCCTCATTAATGCCTACCCAATGCACCAATAAATCCTAGTAATAGTCGTGAAAAACAATTGCCGTCCATGGTATCAGCCCATATTCCTAAAACCCCGTTCATGACACAAAACGCCGAAAAGCCATGCCCGGCCAGTAAATGCAACGTGAGTTGTCGCCGAAATTTAAATAACACTCCAAGCTGGGTTAGAAATAGCCAGGAAAAACCTTGGAAAGCGCTCGCAGCCCTGAATGTTATGTTAGTTTGTGAAGGCATTGTAGTATCTGGGTTTGACTTACAGATTGCCCTCTGAGAATCGGGGTCGTCAAAGGGTGCGTTCTTGGCTGCAATTTCGCGCATACGCTGTCGAGCAAAGGAAGACGGGCTACCACGTCGTGGTGTTGGCTCTGTACTCATCTCCGAATTTTCTGGCTGTGTTGGAAGCATATTCAGACGCTTGGGCTTGGGTCTTCTCGTTCTTGGAGTCGTAGTTGGGGCGGGCGGACGGATGTTCGATTCTTGCTCAGGCTGTGCAGCGGGACCAATGGGTGGGGATTGTCTCTCTGGTCCTTCTTGCGTTTCCGTTGCAGCAGGTTCTGCGGCAGGTCGTCGTATTAATGTAGGCAGTTTCAAAGAAATCAAGGGCGCTGAGGGGGGCCTTGAGGGCGACGACGAAGTCCGGAATAGTCGTTTACCCCAGTCCTTCACCTTGGTGTTATCGCCTTCCTCGGAAAGATCCTCGAGATCAACTCTTTGACGTAATTTGCTAAGGGCGCGCTCTCGACGAACCATGCCATTTGTGATTCTAGGGCTATAGCCTCTTGGTAACATCGAATGCTTACACATTGGACAGAGGGAACTGTTTTTCGACAGGAACTCATCAATACATTCCGGATGGAATATGTGCCCGCATGAAAGCTCTCGAATGATGGTCACTCGATGTTCAAAATTGGTAAGGCAGATGTGGCAACTGGGTTGGAAGTTGGTGGCAGCATTGTCGCCAGTTGCTCCAATACCAGATCGTTTGCTTCGGACACTGACACCGGATCGAACGCTTTGTTGATCGAACCCTCGATGACTTCGATGGCGGCGTGTAGATGAAGGCGTCGGGGGCGGTGCCGTCGATTCAGGATCCGCGTTGTATGTGAATAATGGGAAACTATTGATATGTGTGGTGGGTATTGTAAGGCGTTTTATACCCATGGCTTCAAGATCGACTTCGCCAGACTCGACCCTTTTCCGGAGTGATATGCGGCGCCGCCTCTGCACCAGGTGCATAGTTATCGACACGAACGCAAATATGGCCAGTAAAGCACCAATAACTATAAGAAAGAAGGCCCAGAGTGGAGGGATATCTGATTCGTCCTCAACGGATAGTTCGGTCCAAATACGGACATAATCTCTCGGGTTTGGGCCGTAAATCGTGCTTATGTTCTCGCCGTAAGGAATGTCGTCCACACTGCCGGAATAATAACTAAGCTGTTTCATCATATTTTGACCTTCTTGGCCAGAAATGGCATATATGGGATACTTGTTAGCGGTCATCCAAGCTCCACCGTCCTCCAGGTTCCAAACAGGCGAGTCGGCATCTTGAGGCTGATTCGAAGAATTGTTGGGTTTGTAGAAGATAAAAGCGCGAATGGGGTCGAGACGCGCAGAAGCGAGGTAAGACAAGGTACAGTCGATGCTGAACCATGGGGCGAGAGCGATGAGGTTGTAATTTTGAGGGGGAAGGTTGCTTCGACGGGTAACATTTCGAGGGATGAATTGGTACTGTAATTGGTCGCACTCGCGGTTGTTGTCGAGATCGGGGACGTATAGAAGGCCGTTGATGACGCCGTTACTTGCATCGGGATTGGTGGTGGTAAGGGTCGTGACGTTGGTGGAGATGCGCTCCTTATATGCTATGTCGGACTGTTTTTATTTGGTAAGTCGAAGTCATATTGACAATAAAGTTACCTCTGCGCAGTTGAAGTCGCAAAGTTCCGGAAAGGAAGGTAAACGCACCGAGAGAGCCGTAAGGTTTCGGATGATTGTAGACGGAACCGTACTTGCGCCACTCCATACTGGATTACTGAACAGGAGGCTAGCAAGCTTGGTCAGCGATGTTCATGATTGTAGTAAAAATGCAAAATGATGCCGTCTAATGGGAAGTTCGTGCCAGACGATGTCATTGTTTGCTGAGGTGATCCGAGTGGGGGTTTGAGGCGGCGTAGTCGTGCTTGTCACGCCAGCAAACGGTGTTGATGACAATAGCCACGAGAGTGAACAACATGGCGGATGAACGGAATAGATAATAAAGTGAAAGACATACACGACATTTCGTATCTCGGTGAGCGCTAGACGATTTGATGTCAGTTCATGAAATGCCAAGACTGGGGTATGATGCGAGGCTCTTGGCCTCGAACCCGCAGGAGCGGATGAGGAGCATGAACAGGAACAGGAACAGAAAGGAACAGACACCCTGCGGGAAGAGCAAGCAAGGTACGTAGTGAAGAGATGACCGTAACGCAAGGAGTTGAGAAGGGAAGAAGTGAGTGAGGTCGGGTTGAACAAATGAAATG
This sequence comes from Fusarium pseudograminearum CS3096, assembly GCF_000303195.2. Lineage (NCBI taxonomy): Eukaryota > Fungi > Ascomycota > Sordariomycetes > Hypocreales > Nectriaceae > Fusarium > Fusarium pseudograminearum. The sequence goes on from NC_031951.1 coordinate 2,274,179, forward strand.
AAGAACTTACACATGCTTCTACAACATATTCAATCATGGAATCGTAGGCATGATAGGGCGTGCACCAGAGGCGCAAAAAAAGTCAAGTGACGGTCAGGGTGGACGCGATCCTGCGGATATGAGGCTGTAAAGATGAGAATCGGTCTGGGTAGATTGAAAGTTGGGTCGAATCTGAAACCGAAACTGAAGTTGAGAATAATAAGAATGAGTGAAAAAGCAGGAGCGAACGAGTTGGCGTTTCTGGGGGAGAAAGAGCAAAGAATCAAGCGAGAGTAAGGTGGACTTGGAAACCAGGTCGGAGCGTGGAATTGGCCCGGATGCTGAATTGTGGCTGCTGTTTCCGCTGGGAAGAAAGCAGGAAGTGCAGGAAGGAGGAGAGGGAGCAGTAGCAGTAACAGTAGCGGGTGTGAATGGGATGGGACGGTCGGCTTGTGGAGAATGGAGAATGCAGGAGACGCAATAATACGAAAGGGAGAAAGCGCGGGCGAGCGTCTTTTGGGGGGGG
>NC_031951.1:2274783-2310540 GCF_000303195.2 Fusarium pseudograminearum CS3096
GGGGGGGTGACGAATTGAGTTGGGCTTGACCTGATTGCCGATTTCCTCTACAGGGGGTATCGGAAAACTTGGCTTTTCAGCTTATATTGCAAAAAATAAATGAGCAGAGGACTCGGCTCCGACAATGTCAGGCTGACCAGATTATTTCGGCTGTTTTGCTCCGAACAGTCAAGTTTTATTTTTATTTCTTAAACGCCCCGATGCCTAAGTAGCGCAGCAGGTGGAAAGAGAGGAGAGGGGCAGGGGGGCCTACACTGGGAACCTGGATTCCACGGATTGCACTTCCAGCGTTATACTGGGGTTGTCAGTGGAATGGACGAATGAGTGAGCGATTTGGGCAGGTTCGTTGGTGGCGCGTTTCGAGTTGGAGGTGTGAAAACCAGAGGGGAGTGAGTATAGGCTGTGTAAATGACATTTTATGCAGGGACTATCAATTGACGAAATATGAACAAACAAGCAACCATGAATTCCTCGTCACATATCCAAAAACCATTGCATAACAAGAAGACACAAAACGATGCTGTCAACAATCCAACACCATTCAAATAAGGAAATTCGGACGAGATGCTCCATGAGCACTAAAACGATGCGATTCGAGACCTACACCAAAGGCGCCAGGGCTAGAGAATCGGGGGCCACGATACAAATCGACCAGAGCAACTTAAAGCTTAGCTTTATTTTTGAGTTGCAGGAACAGCAACAATAAGCAGCGAGTCAAGAAACAAGCGATGGCGATGGCGTCGGAAACTTTTATGCCAAGCCGGCAATCTCTGGACGAACCGAACATTTGGTAACTTGGAGTTGCGTGCCTTTATTCTCTGGTATGTAAAACTTTCGATCAACACTACCTAATTGATTTTGCTAGAGACACTCAGCTCCATGTCTGAGATCATAATTTGTCACGGATGAGCGGCATGGACCCAAAGCTGGAAATAACATCGGCGCTGGCAAGGTCTAGCCAACTAATGAAAGAAAGGCTGTCATTCCAGTAGCTGCCTGCTCAGTGCCGTCCACAACTGCGCATTCGTCGTCTTTGATAGACACAAAATGAGAGCCCACGTTATGAATGCCGATCTCACGAATAGCACAAGTATGAAAGCACAAAAGTACTCGTTACACCAACGCAGTCAGCATTAGGTAGTTAGTTGATCTCTTCTCTCGCAAACAGTCAAGATTGGCCCGTCCACTTCCCCACAGTCCAAAAGCTTGTTGGTCAAGACTTGTACGTATTAGGACGGATGGCCCGCAAAAGAAGTCCTTTTATATCCCACGGTCAAGGTTAGGGATGCTACGCTGTTACTCTACTTATCGTCTTGATCATCAGAAGGATCGAAGGGTTCTCACCGTTACCCAACCGTGATTCTTTCAGTAATAGTAAAGGTCAAAAACCTGGATGAGGCATTGGAGGCCGACTAAGGAATCGGATATCTTCATGGCTTTAATGACAAGGCTCATCGGTGTCGGCCATATTAAACTCCATATCATTTTTCAGGGCACAAAGGACAGATGGAAGCTCCGGGATGCTTTCAAGTGATGCTTTTTTACCTCTCGGCTCTTGCCTAGGGAGCCAGCCAAGCTTCTCGACCAGAGCTTGTTGTGCTCAACACGTTTAGACGTTTTACCTCTCCACCTAACAGCGCCATCCATGACGGGGGCATTTTTTAGCATTGCAACTTGGATTGATGATGCTCAAACATACGTTGATGCATCTTTGCTGGTCTGTCGATGACAATTAGCAAAATCTGCTAAATGTTATGGCACATGGTGATGGTTGTTTCAACCTTGTCGTTGAACCCTGGCGTTTTTCTTTTTCTTTCCACGGCTGCAGAGACAAGGGGGCACACGAGACATGTCTTTGGGCCTTGCTGACTGGCTAAAGGCAGAAGCTCACCCGTCACCCGTCGCCTGGCCATCTCCTGGCATGACGGGTAAGGCAAGCGTTGTATCCCACTGGTTCAAGGCTTGCTGGCTGTATGTACATGTACTGCTGTACACTGTACGTAATGACTGGAGATGGTTTACAGCCTAGCAGAACATGAGACGCATGTGCACTGTACTCTACAGAATCCTTGATACGCAGTCCAAGCTAGGTAAGTTGACTGACTATCACCAATTCGAGGGTCCTAGCAGGGCTGGTAACTACATAGTAACTTACCGCAGGAGCTGTCTCGGCAAACCGGCAAAGATCATGTTTAGTGAGTTTCATTAGAGTGCCAAGGATGCTGCAAGACGGTTGGCAAACCTTAGAAGAACCCGTGCGTGTCGTTTTGGTGAATCCACTCTAAGCATTTGCTGTATCTCGACTCGCAACTGCATATGTTTTTGTGTGACCGTGGAGTAACCATTCTGCAGTCAGTATCCATCACAATCTCACTGACTGCTGGGGGCCTCTCCACTGACCTTCCTCACAATCTGGCCAACCACAGAGCCAGTTTTCGTTCCCCTTTGCACTCCCTGACCCTGCAGGAGGACATACACTGTTCAAGGTAAAAGAACCCTTGTCTTATCGTGCTGCTACGCCACTTGACGTAATCCAGTGTCGGGTAAAGCTACCCAGATCGACAAAGCCTGAGGCACGCTACTACCATGCTAGAAATACTAGCAAGCATCATCACAATCAACTCTCAAGAGATAAGCTAATAAGATGCTCGCAAATACGAATCTGGACATATTTATGTCTGACTGCGCGACCCGTCAGATGTTTAAATGAAAATCCTTACCTTCAATTAAGGGAGCCAAATCATCACATCAATTACACGTGTTGTATCTGCGAGTCGCACTGAGGGAGATGCGAGAGCCTGACATGATGCCTCGCCCTCACTGCCTGTTTCGGTCTGAGGTGGAGGGGAGGGGGCAGCCAATGCTTCACTTCCTGTAGCAAACAATGTGGGTAGTCGGCAGTCAGGATTCAGATTCATGGCCTACGAGCAATCACCTCGAGTTGGATCCTGAACGTTGTCAAGGAGCTTTATGTCATGTTCCACCTCAGTGGCAGGTTAGGGTTAAAGATCAACATCATCAATCATACAGATAGATGATTGTTATGACGGCAGTCCCTGGACAAGGTACACATATTTCTAAAATGAGTTTCTGTGTATCTGTATATCGACATGCGATTAGAGAATGACACATCACTGAGTCAGATTGCTGATATTGAGGGGACGGAGTGTCTGTTTGCACGTAGCCAAGTACTCACTGAGCAAATTATACTGCAAAACAGGTTGAATACATGACTGTGATATGTATGATATCTTCTGGAAGCGGAGACCTTACTATTCACAGGAATTCTTGGTAGACTCAAAATAATCGTTACTGTCATTGCTTTTCCTTCAATTAAGACTCGACACTTTGTTTTATCTAGTGTCTCAAGACATTCTGACTGAGGCTATTTTATAAGCCAAAGCTGCGCAGCTAGAAACGTCGGTCACCACCGTAGCCATTACCGCCATACTCGTTGCTTCCACGGCTGCCACGGCGCTCACGGCCATAGCTTCCCTGGCTTTGGCGGACATAGTCATCAGCAGAGCCTCCGCCATAACCGTTGTCGTCTTGGCGTCCGTAGCTGTCACCACCCTCCTGACGACGCTCATAACCGCCACTGCTACCACCATAGCCACCGCCATAGCTGCTCTGTTCTTGGCGACCATAGCTGCTCTCATTCTGACGGCCATAGCTGCTCTCTTCCTGGCGACCGTAGCCACTGCTTCCGCCATAGCTGCTCTCCTCCTGACGGCCGTAGCTGCTGCCGCCGCCATAACCACCCTCGTCCTGACGACGTCCACCGTAGCCGCTGTTGTCATCATCGCGACGGCGGCCATGGCTCTCCTCGTTCGAGCCATAGTATTCAGTTCGATCAGTTCGCTGCTCATAACCTCCAGAGTAAGATTGATGAGTCTCGGTTCGTTCCTCGTAGCCATAGCCACCGGTATGGCGACCATCTGAGGAGTCTTTCTGTTCATATCGGCGGTACTCTTGACGCTCACTGCCATCAGGGCGCTGAGTCTCAGAGTACTCGGCCTGACCGTAGCGATCGCCGTGACGACCATACTCTACTTCAGTTCTAGTGTAAGAGCCATCATCTTCGCGGCGACTGCTGGACTGTCTCTCAGTATCCTTGTCACCGAAAGCGCCGCCAAGAAGCGAGCTTGCTTGGTTGAGGAAGCCACTAAGACCGCCCTCCTCCTTCTCCTCCTTTTGGGAAGACGAGGGCATCTTGTAGCCTGTGTTTTGCTCAACCATTCCGGAGAGGGCGCCAGTAGCACCCTTGAAGATGGCATCGGCCGCAGCACCAGCGATCTTATCCTCAAGAGTCTCAGGACCACCGCCGTACAGCTTGCGCATCTTAAGCTTGCCGGCACAGCCGTGACCGTGACCGGTGTCTTGAACACCCTCCTTGTGGTTCTCTCCGTTTTGGACACCGTCCCGGGTCAGCTTGCCACGGTATTCCTCACGCTGAACATCGCCCATCTCCTGCCACCACTCCTCAATACCCTTGAAGAAGCGGTTGCGACCTTCCTGAGCCTTGCGGCTTCCAAGGTCGCGCTGAGCAGGATGGTGCAGAACACCGTCGACGATATCGTCGAGGAGTCTGTCCACGTCGGTACCGTCGTCATCGATGGCATCCATGAGCTGGGGAACGACCCATTGAACCATAGAGGCAGCATTTCGACCAGCAATTTCGTTGAGAATCTTTGATTGAGTTAGTTTATGGAGCATGAGTTGCGTCATGAACTTCACTTACGTTTGAGAAATGATCCTTGGAAAGCATGGAGTGGGTAGGGTCAGTAGATCGGTCATCATTAAAGACGATGTGCTGCTCGCGCTCACTGCTTGCGATGATCTCATCGGAACCGGTCTTGAGCTCGTTGCGGATCTGTTGGATGAGAGGAACGATGAAAGGAGCAATGATGGAGAAGATGAAGACGGAAAGCTGCTCCTCCAGCTGCTCAATGATCTTGGGTAAGACAGGGATTCTCTCCATGGCGGTGGAAATGCCCTTCATGATGTCGTCATGGAACTCAATAGCAGGCATGACTTGCTTAAAGACATTCTGGATGTATTGAGTGAACTCCTCAGGGTCACGAGGAGAAACAGTGGTGTTCTCCATCTGAGCAGCAGCGGCGCTGTTCTGGAGTTCGTCAACTCGGTCACTCTGGTGTTTGTCACCGAAGATGCCATCGGGGATCTTATCTAGCAGATCGCGAAGCATGCTGGTGTCAGAGTTGGCACCTTGCTGAAGAGTGCCCTCGAGCTCCTCGATTTCATTCTGTGTGAGCTTGTCGGAGACTGTGATGATCAGCGTTGTTGCTCTCTCCTTGAATAGACATATTACTAACCTTCACCAGTGACTGAGTGCAGGAAATCAACACCACCGAAAGTGCCTGTAACGATGGGATAGACGGGCCCCCTAGCACCCTCAATCTCAATCTGTGTGTCACGTCCGACGTGGGGGAAGACATCGCGTTCGCCCAGCTCAATAAGGGCTAGCTCACAGTAGTTGCTGTGGGCAAAGAAATCTATAACGCAGTTATGTCAGCTTCTGATGTGTGGTCCTAGTTGCTTGTCAAGCTATGGAGAAGCGACTGGTTGTGCTTACCCTCCAGACAGTGCAATCCGGTTCCCATAAGGCGAAGAGCTTCGTACTTGTCCGCCTTTCGGCGGGAGTCCTTGTATCGACGAGCGAGCTCAATAGTACCACTGAAGAGCTTCTTGATGTGTTTGGCAGAAGTCATGATACGTGCCCGCTCGTTTGCAATATAGTTCTTCATGCCCGTCTCAGGGTCGATACTAAGCTCTCGTTCTTCATCGATTGGTCCTCGCAGGCGCTCATCGTACTGACGAGCATCGACGTTCTCGGCGTAGTCCTTGGGGTTGTCGATGTGGTCCTCGGGACGGTAGCAGCCCAGTCGTTCGGCAGTGACCTCGAACTCGCCAGAACCGTAACCGAAGGTCATGAAGCCGAGAACGCAGAGCAAGAGACGAATGGCCTCCGCAGAAACGGACTTGACAGTGCCGACATCGATAGCCTGGGAATAATCTCGAAGCCAGTTTCCGAAGTAGACACGAGAGACGTTGATTTTGTTGAACTTCTTGCCATTGAGGGCCTGAGCCTGGGACAGGATCAGAAGTGCATCAGTGATATCACCGTGGCGCCCTGTAAGTAAAGTCAGCGGTTGATGTCATTTGTCTTTTGTACAAGAAACGACTCACAGTTCTGACCCTCAACCTTGGAGATTGAGGCGATGTTACCAGCTCCGAAGGCAACGGCCGGTGAGGCCAGAGCAACGAGGATAACAAGCCCCACCAGGAGGCCGCGAGATCTGAAAGTAAACATTGTGATGGTTCTTCTTCAGTGCTGGGAGTCACCCGGCTGGTGTTGTGTTACAATGACAGTGAAGAAACAAGCCCTTCTGAGCTAGCAGAGGGATACACAGTATTGTCAGGTAGTTTGTAGAAAGGAAAAGGAAGAACTTCAGGGAAAATCGATCTGAAGTAAGAAGAGAAGGGAAAAACAGGGAGTCGGTGGAGGATGATGAAGGTGGAGGAGGGGACCTAACTGAGGGGCAGTCGATGTCCATTCAGCTAGTGACGCAGCTTCAGCTGCCGACTACTGTGCTCGCACTCTCTCCAGTGACAATCAGATGGTCTGACCAGAGCAAGCCAGGCCGAAACACTGGATCTCACCTTATTTGCCCAGGCCATTTTCAGGATACCAATTGCTACCTTAAACAAGACAAAGCAAGCCACCCTCACCTCTTGCAGCGCTAGCAAAGGCAGAAGGGGGCCCGGCTGCCTCCTAAGCTGACGCGATCTCAAGATAGCAGCTCCCAAGTTGCTAACAAAGCCCAGTTTTCTCGGTCGATCAACCGGCAGTCAAGAGGTGAGCCGCCTGGTTTGCTTCGCATCGCATCGTGCCAAGCATGAAACTATGAAATCATGCGCATCCGCCCAGGGCCCGCAACTCGTTAGAGAATGATCGAGGGGCAAGGGAAGCTTGGGCGAGCTTTGCGAGCTGTGACAGGGGTCCAATACACGATTATTGGGTACAATCATGCTGTAAACACAAGTACCTCACCCCTCCATCATGGCAATAACAAGGGTCTGTTACACGAGTTGATGGGGCCATTGGTTGCCGTCGAATCGAATCAAGCTTAACAAGAAACGCGTGGTTGCAGGAATAGCCAAGTTGATCACTGATCAAACACTAGCTATCCCAAAGCGAGAAGCAGGAATCAGATCCGCTAGAGCTCCGTCAGAAAATACCTCTGAGCTTCCCGAAGACGATCGTACAGTTTCAACTAGGATCCCTATGCCAGCTTCCAGGCAGTGGTTGCAAAGACACATCGTCCCTCCAGCGTGTTTTTCTTGGAGCTGTATGGAGGGGTTGCGCTACCCCTCCATCACTTCGGGATGTCTGGGTAGAGCAATGCGACAAGAGAGAACTTCCAAGTCCTACCAGCTCATTATCAGTAGTCGTCCCTCCAGCTCAATACACAGCCAAGACATCCATCCAAGAGCGAGATATCGATGCTATCCAGTCACGACCGACGTTAAATCAAATGTAAGTTATGAAGAAGACTTGGGTGGACGTTATGGCAGTACAAGGTATGGCGCGCGTATTTTCGCGTTCGATCTGGCCTGGTCTTGAGCTTCGACGCCAGATACCTAGGTAGTGAGCTGAACAGACATACCTAGCTAGCCAGACAAGAACACAGCACAATGCCACGCGAGACGTGATGGAAATGGATGACCTGACGAGATCTCTTGACCAAGTGTTTTAAGAATAGAAGTTACTGAAGTTGAAGACGCGTTCTTGTCTTTATAACATCCCACAACATCTAGCAAGGCGGGGTTAAGGTCCCCGTCAAGAAACTACGCGGCATCACAGATCAGGCAAACCCATCAAGGTGCTTTCATAAAGAGACGGAGCAGATAGAGAGTATGGTATCTGCCACGAAGCTGTATCAGAAGGGTTGCGTAGCTCGGCTTACGACACTGTAAACGACAATCACTATCGTCAAAAGATCAGTGGTTTTGGTTCTGCTGGGCATTGGTTGCCATTGGAGTGCTGGTTGTCTGATTCGGCACCATTATACCACATGGATAGGTATATATTTTGACAGACAAGCTTGGCTTCTTGGGATGATTCCACAGTGATTCATGAAAGCTTTTAGTGGCGGCTTGGGGGCCTCTACAAATGCGCTGTAATCCGAGGTTTGTTATGTTGCGGCAAAGACAGGCAACGACCCTTCTAAAAGTGTTCTATAGCCTGGGCTACTTGCATGCGCTGAAGTCGTTAATCGAGTCAATATCACAGGACTCAGCATCAATGGCTGAAAGCCAGTGTGGAATGAGAAAACGCGCAGGGGCATCAGATGAGGCGCATTTGCCAGAGACTGTTGCAGAACAGAGCAATCTCTCTCGTACCAAGTGACTGACTGAAGTAGACAGCAGCTTGTCTATCACTTGACGGGGGTCTATTTCTGCAAGAGAGTTGCAAAGTTTCTGCCATACAGCGGGACACTGGGGGCACGCCAAGTGTCTGAAAAAACCGCGAACCTTGAGCGCCAGTAGTGGTCGTCATTTCGTGTGCCCCTGGCCCGGCTGATCGTGCTGAAATATACAGATCAAGGGTGAAGGTGCTGGAATGACCCCGCCTGGTCAGTTTCCAGCAAGCTCAGTAGGTGATGGCGCTCTCGGATTGGGTTTTGCGAGGCGGTGAGTGGAGAGCATGGAACACACTCCTCAGGGTGTGACAGTGACACATCGTTCCGGGATGCCCTGTGAGGCGTCATGTAAAGCACTAGAGAAGCCGCTGAAAAAGTCCTTTGCTGGTATCACTGAAAGATCGCGGCTTTGGTGATTGTAATTGCGAGAGGCCTGGAAGCCGCTGTAAGTCAGGTTTGGCAACGAATTTGCAATGCGCAAGCTGCCAACATTAGCAACATCGCAATGAGAATGCATATAGAATAGAGGAGACAAGGGAGCATTACTCGAAACCGGCGCTCAATGATGAAAAATACTAGACAAGTACAGCCGCGATACATCTAACATTAAGAATTCCGCACTTGCAGCAGTAGCACCCAAGAGGCTGCACGACTGAGCGGACAGGCGACTTGTCCCCTCACTGCGAATGGCTGATCAACCAGTCAGCAATGCTTGCCCGAAAGTTCATTTGGCTTTTGTTTGCACGTCGTTGGGGTCTGGGTGTGTTGTGTGTTTTGGTTCTTGTGGACATCAGAGGTTGATGGACGCGTAAAGATTAGGCCCATCCCAGTATATTTATTAGGTAGTACCTAGATATGAGCCAGGCAAGCATTGCGCTGCTGAGTTGCTCTTGCCCTTCTACTGGATACCACCTTTGGCGTTTGCACTGTGTTATTTGTTCAGCTATCAGGCCAGGGAAGGTGCGCTGGTAGGATTTGCAATTCGCAAAAAAATAGAAGCTGGAGGTTTGGGCAGGCCGAGGCGTTGGAGCATAGGTCTACACGGGACATTCAATTTATTGTGTGCCTGAGCCTCTGATGTTACTGTGAACCTGAAAGGCCGCTGAGCCCGTCTGGATTAGGTGCCCGGGTTTTTCTAGGAGTGGCAGTGCCTGTCCAGGTCGGCTGCCGCGGGAGAGGAGAGATGATCGGGCACAGAGGATGCCGCTGTAATGACCGGGAGGGAACTTCGATAGGTGTCCGCCCAGCTCCTCCTCAGGCCCCATTTTCAAGGCCCCCGCAAAGTGGTGAAATTTTCATTGTGCTCTGGGCGGACAACTTGGAGGGCCACTTGAACGGGTGTGTTACAGCCAATCAATTGGCGGTTGACCACTAAGAACACGCGCCTCTGCAGCTCTTCCCTTTTTTACCCTTAATTTTTCTCGCGTAGGAAGGCGGGCGCTGATTTTAATTTTTTTTTTCTGTTTAGGCGCTACGATATTTTTCGAAAGCCCCCGCCTTAGCGAGCATTTACTGATTGCGCCTGGCACTGGCCCCTACATATTCAGCGCACCGCCCACCCCGCGCCCGTTTTCACTTTCCCCCGTTCTTCAGTACTCAGCACCCTCATCCTCCAGCACTTCTCACCTAGTAAATCACTGCATTTCCATCCCCCCTCAACGCGCCAAAGCCGCCCTGAATTTTCCCGCTTTGATAGTTCGCAGCAAAACAGCGTATCGCGCCCACTGCAGACTAAAACGCGTCTATCCGCCGTTCAGCCCCCATCAAACCGTCTGCGTATAGCTTCATTTGAAGTCCATACCAGCAAAACCACCACATCACCACCCAACTTCAGATATCTTCACAGTCAAAATGGCCCGCCCCAAGAAGACAGCTGTCGAGAAGCAGCAGCCTGCCCCCGTTCCTATTCCTCCTCAGCACATCCAGCAATACCCTCAACATCCCCAACCTATCGCCGCAGTTCCTCCCCAAGCAATGGCCGTTCCCATGCCCGCAGCTGTCGCTGTTCCTCAACCTCAGACTGTCATGGCACAGCGCGTTGTTGACAACGACAGTTTCCTCCGCGTGCGCGATTCTGTAAGTTCTCATTATTTCGTATCATAAATTTCACGTGCACATTCCCTCGACTATTGGCACACCAAGTCATTGTATGCTCTACTCGCAGAGTCGCGCATGGCTCGTGATGCTTGTCATGCAAGGTTGTTTCGCAAAAGTATCTTTGAAGTATGGCGACAAAGCGAATTGTCAGACCAGCTTTATTAGAGGAGTCTTGAGGTTTTGACAAAGCTACGCGTTGTCAGAGCTGGTCGCAACTCGAGGTCTTGACAAGCTTAGAGGAGCTCTACCCCACTATCATTGTTATCCACACAAAACCCCACTCACTTACACTCGACTTCATCTCATTGTCCAGTACAATCCGCATTAGACACATTTAAGAACAGTTTTTCTAACTTAATTCAGGCTGTCGGTCGCTTGACTACTATTCTTGAGCTCCTGAGATCGTTCACTGCAGATTATGTCCGCCAGACCAACCTCTTGCTTGGCGAGCCTACTGCCGAGGGCTCTCAGGACAATCTTCTTGCCAACTTTGAGCATGCTGCTCAGCAGCTGATCATCAACCCTCCCGAGCTGGCTCCTCCCGTCGAGGAGAAGAAGGAGCGCAAGAAGCGAACCATTGATCCCAACGCGCCCAAGCGTCCCTTGACTCCTTACTTCCTGTACATGCAACACGCTCGCTCTATCATCGCGAACGACCTGGGCTCTGAGGCACCTAAGGGTGCGGTCCAGGAGGAAGGTCAGCGACGATGGGCTAACATGGGTCCCCATGAGAAGCAGGTAAGCATAATTCTGATGAGAATCCACATGAATGAGACTTGCTAACATAAGTACCAGGGCTGGAACAATGCTTACCAGTACAACCTCCGTCTCTACAACGCTCGTGTTCACTCCTACAAGAACGGCAACCCTGTTGCCAAGGGTATGACTGATGAGGAGGCTCTCAAGTATGCCGAGGATTTCCAAATCCCCATGCCTGAGCTCAAGGACGTCACCCAAACTGAAGCACCTGCCAATGACCAGGACGCTATTGCTGAGCAACTTCAGGCTGTTGCCGCTGCTCCTGCTGCTGAGGAGCCCGAAGAGGCAGAGACCCCTGCTAAGACTCCTAAGAAGGCCGCTGGTGGTCGCAAGCGCAAGGTGGCTACTCCCGCTGCCGCTGCTGAGGAGAAGCCAGCTCCTGCCAGCCCAGACAAGAAGCGAAGGCGCTCCACCAAGGCCGCCGTCGTCGAGCCCCAGGAAGAGCCCAAGAAGTCGGGTCGCAAGAAGACTAAGAGCTCTTGATTGCCCTTCCTCTGTTCTCTCATGCTGGGTTCGCGTTGGTTTATCTCAGCTTTCCACAGCTCTCCGTTAAGCTCTTGGCGCAGAATTTATGCTAGCAAGATGCACGATACCTGAGGAGACTGGTATATACATAGGGTGGTTTATAGGCGTTTCGTGGCGTTGCATATTGCTTATTCATATTTGAGATGGGTTGTTCGTACCTATGGACGGTAAAATCAGGGTTTTATCAATAGGGCTGGGAAGTAGGAAGGATCACTGGACTGTGTACGATGCCTATGTTGTTTTGACGTCCACGGCGATGCCGATATGAATGATCTTAAGCACATTGATTATCTTACTCTTGCTCAAAACGTGTCTGTGTGAATAGTGCTCAACAGATGCCTGTTCCCCGTGTCTGACAGAATCACGATCTTTTGCCGTGCCATATATGGCTGTTGTGATGAACAAATTGAGACATCGGCAGCAAGATGAAAACTCTCCCTCGTGGATGTGACTTGATTGCCAAAGACAATAGTTTGGTAAACGAATGCCCATTATCGCCAATTATATGAAACCAGTTTTTAGCCATCACCACCAACGTGCTATCTACGTGACGACGGTACACAGATGTAATATGTCTTGTTTGCTGGCTTGATGCTAGCAAGTCGCAAGCATCACCATATGCGAGCTGCAGTGCAAAAAGATACATTAATTATCTGTTACTCCGTCAATAACAGGTAGTTCTTGATCGACGTGGAAGATGACCGTCGCGACAAGGACTCTGGATCGTGTAAGTCGTATGCAACTTCAATAGGTGACAGCTTAGTTGTGGTTTCTTTTCTTATTTCAAACCATTATGGCAAGGCTACCCATGGGCTATTTATTGAGAGTAACTCTAACTGGAAGTTCCGCAGTCTCTTTTCGTTCAGCCAGCGAATTATATACGAGGCAAACGCGTCGTTAGTGGTGCTGTTGAAGGTCAACGCATGTATTCCTAAGACATACTAGAGGTCATTTCCACAATTAGTTATCGGTGTGCATGTAACCGTGCTCCCGCTCTTATCGGGATGAGCCCCTAGATCGCCAGCTCCCGCAGTGGGACACAAAAAATCTGGAGCCCCAGGTCACCTTGAGGCTAAATGTGAAGAGATGAGCGAGCCGAAGTGACAGCCAACTTCTATCAAAGCGCCTCTACTACGTCATGCCCTTTGCACCTGCAGCATCGACTTTTACCTGCCCGAGATCTGAAGCATCGAGCCTCTCTCTGTACACTTTGTGGAAGGACTTTTCCAGAGAACGCGCTTTCATATTTCAGTCTTCTGAATCAAAGGGACTTTTCTTTACGACTACATAACCTCCCTCGTTAACTCAACTCGCTCGTCTTCACATAGGCGCGTACCGGTGTCTATCTAACGTTGTGGCTTGCGAGAAACAAATTCTCTAGCCATCAGTCAATCTTCCCAGGAAGGTTATTAAACTTTGGCTACGCCCGAAGTAGATTTTCCCAAAGCAGTCTCATCGCCATGTCTTCTTTTATTCGTTGGTAGGTCTGATCAAGTCGATCTCACATTCAGTACAAAGCACCATTGTATCATCCGTGCTGATCTATATCCAGGTACAACGCCAGATTGGCTGCGCGTCCACTGCTTACTCAAAGTGTAACCACGGCATTTCTGTTTGCTACTGGCGATGTTACAGCTCAGCAACTTGTCGAGAAAAGGGGTGCTCAAAAGCATGACTTGGTTCGAACAGGCCGAATGGCCCTCTATGGTGGCTGTGAGTCTTCCCTCAGCCCTAAGCTCTGCCCGTAGACAAACATTGACTCTTGATAGTTGTCTTCGGTCCTGTTGCAACAACATGGTTCGCATTCCTCGCCCGCAGGGTTAATGTGAGAAACAACAAGAAGGCCGAGGTTCTCGCCCGCGTTGCTTGCGACCAGCTTGGCTTTGCGCCTGTCATGATAGGTGTGTTCCTGAGCAGCATGGCCACCATGGAAGGCAAGAGCGTAAAGGAGCGCATCGACAAGACCTGGTGGCCCGCTCTCAAGGCCAACTGGATGGTCTGGCCTGCTGTCCAGGTCATCAACTTCTCGCTCATTCCCTTGCAATATCGTCTTTTCTTTGCCAATATCATTGCTATTGGCTGGAACTCATATTTGAGTTGGGTCAATTCCCAATAGACAAGGATCTGTTTGTTGAAACAATCGTCTTGGTGACCATCTTCACATAGACATAGACGCATGTGTCCTTATATACTATGCAAGGTTGATACTCTGTTTTCACAAGAGTTGACCGGGCTTATACTTTCACACGGTTATGGAACAAACGGCGCAGAAGGATTGAATCAAGAGGTTAAAAAGGGCTCGACCGTGTTTCGTTAGATGCTATAGTTATGTATACTGAACCATCAAAAGCACATGACTTCTTACATTCATAGTTACTTCATGGATCTCATTCCTCTTATCCTGTGACTAGGAGATGGGCTGCTAAGACCCCTGATATAGCGGCAATCGATGTCCGAGCTGCCCTGGATCGATTATCAGTGAGATCGGAGGGGCGAGGACCCATGATAGCCGCCATGGGCTTGCGTTCTCCCGCCATTTTGAGTCACCTCCAGGTTCTCAGTGTCATGTTACAACTGCGGAGAAGCCCCCCTGAGTGGTTGGGGTACGGTCCGTGTTGCGTATTGGGTGTTTAGAATGCTGGGCGCGACGTAGGGATAGGCAGACAGAAATAGTGCAAGTATTGAGTATTAATGTCCTTTGAAACGGTAAACTCAATTACATGATATCATGAATATCATGCAGACAGCCGGTAAGGACCTCATGATGGTACTCATTATGCATTCTATAGATAAAAAAAGAATAAATTCTGCTTCATTCAAGTAAAAACATCAACAACAATTATCCTGTTCATGTGTAGTCTGTTCTTTTATGTCACCGGGCAGGTCTGAGTAGCCGTTATCGCTGCCTTAGGCCACAAATAGTTAGCGTCAGAAACCCTGCTCATCGCAGCGCAGCCTTTTCCCAGGCGGCCAAATCCGGGTTTGAGATACAACCGAACAACATCAGGAACTCGTCCTGACGTTTAAAACCGCCCCTCTCCTCGCTCGCCAGACTCGGCGGTCCCTCCGCACCTGGTAACTCATCATGTTGCCTTCATCAGTGCGCCGCGTCGTCGCCTCCGCCGTCTCGACTCCTCAGACCGGTGTTGTGTCGTCCCTTGCCTCAGCCACTCTCAAGACTACTCCTGTCTTTGTTCGAAATCACCAGCGACGATGCTCCTCCTCGAAACCCTCCAAATCCGATAACGGCCCCAACGACATCTCAGCCGGCCAGTCGGTTCCTGCTACTACAACGCCTAAATCGGGCGGCGAGAAGCGAAAACGCAAGAGCAACAAGGATGCCTCCGATCGAGCTGCTTCTGTGAAGAAGCTGCCCAGCGTCCCCAGCACACATCACATGTCACAAGAAGGTAGGGGCCCAAAGGACTGCAATTGCGTATCTAGCATGGTCGCTAACCAGGCTCAGCCCTTGGTCTATCAAGTTTCTTCTCACTACACAGACCGATCTCTGTCACCCAAACTATGCCCCGAGCCGTGACCGATGAGCACTTTGCCTCCATCTTCGCTGCACGAAGCAGAAACAACAAGCTGGCCGACACCGAATCGACGCTCTCCAGTACTATCGAGCAGTTGGAGGGTCCTATGGCCCAGATGACCATTGGTGGACAGGAGGGTCAGGAGGTTATGCACAAGGTTGATATCAAGAACCCCGACGGTACCGAGTCGAGCATGTACCTCCAGATCGACACCATGTCTGGCGAATTTCTCCCCTTCCGACCTCCTCCTCTGCCACAAGTTGAGGCCGCTGGCGAGTCAGAGAGTGTTGTTGCGGAAGCGGAAGCCGTGGAGGACGTTCCTCAGCACCGTGTCTACAAGGCTCTCTTCACTATTGAGGAGTCCACCGACCCCGATGGTCAGATTCGCATCATGGCTCACAGCCCTCGAATTATGCAAGATCAACCGCGAAGCTTTCTCGAGCGCCTAGCCCTTCGCCAACTCAAATTTGACGAGGCCCAGGGCCGCCGCGATATGCATGCCATTAGTGTGAAGCGACAACGGAAGCTCAAGATGAAGAAGAAGAAGTACAAGAAGTTGATGAAGAGGACGCGAGTCCTGCGCCGCAAGTTGGATCGAACTTAGACATGCGTACATATTCCCTTAACTGTCCGAGTCCTCTTTTCGAATCCCCCCCTATCTCGCATATGGGACATTCAAAGGACATGTTTTCATTCGTGGTGTCTGGGCATGATGGTGATGATTTCTCTACAAGTTTGGACTGGCATTGCGATCCGAGACTTTTCATATTTACATAGACTCGCGCATACAATCATCATTCTGACTGAGTCGAGATACTTTTCGCCGTGACGTCAGTCTCAGATATACGAATCATGTATGATTAGCTGTACAATTCACTCATTGATCCTCGCTCTGTTTTCGTTCATATATGACTATTGTTGTCTGTGAGATGTGATACTTTCTTGAACTTCTGTTGAGCCAGCCACATCAAATAAAATCATCATTTATTCGTACGAGTTGACTCACAGACATGAACGGCTAGTCGATTATCGTGACTCATGGACTATATCAAGCAGCCACCAAGTTGCTGTATCAAACGAAGACCAGCATGTATGTAAATGTTGGGAGGCTACACCGAGCGCCACCGTGTGTCTCCAATAAGTCTCGGTGAGATCGGGAGCTAACTCCGTTAACGCCCCACTTCTGGTCACCGACACTTCACCGCCCGGCAGAATTTCATCGTCCGCCAAAATTTTGGATTTTTGAACCAGGTCCCACTTGACGACGAGATCGCATTTGCGCCCAGGTACTTTCAGAGCAATTCGTTGTAGAAAAATCTGAAAAAATGCAGCGCAAAGCGGTGTATGTCTCCCTTTTCGCCTTTCGACCTTTGTTTGGTTATGCTAACATTATCATAGGGACTCGCGCATTCCAGCGCTCATTCAAAATGGGTTGCAAGAGAAGAAGAGAAGCTTCTTCGTCGTCGTGGGAGACAGGTCCAAAGACGTGATCGTTCGTCTGCACTACATCATGTCACAGTTCGATATCAAGCAGAACAAGTCTGTCTTGTGGGCTTACAAGAATAAGCTATTGGGTTTTACCAGGTGAGCAGTTGTTGAAGTTCCTTCACTTGATGCGACCCGGCTAACGCAAGGTTCCAAGTCACCGAAAGAAGCGCGAGGAAAAGATCAAGAAGGAAATCAAGCGAGGAATTCGAGAGGCCAACACCGAGGACCCCTTCGAGCTGTTCGTATCGCTACACAACATCCGATATACCTACTACAAGGAGACCGACAAGATTCTTGGTCAAACGTTCGGCATGTGTATTCTGCAGGACTTCGAGGCCATCACACCCAACATCCTTGCGCGAACGATCGAGACTGTTGAGGGTGGTGGATTGGTTGTTTTGCTGTTAAAGGGCATGAACAGTCTGAAGCAGCTTTACAGCCTGTCCATGGACGTGCACTCGCGATACAGGACTGAGGCCCATGACGATGTGGTGGCTCGTTTCAACGAACGATTCATCCTGTCTCTGGGCAGCTGCAACTCTTGTTTGGTTATCGACGATGAGATGAACGTACTTCCCATCTCCGGTGGCAAGGGTGTCAAGAAACTGCCTCCCCCCGACCTGGACAACGCCAAGACTGAGTCCCAAATTGAACTTGAGGCTATGAAGGAGCAGAACGAGGGCCGACAGCCAGTGGGACCTCTCATTTCTCTCGCCAAGACTGTTGACCAGGCCAAGGCTCTCATGACATTCACAGACGCTATCGCCGAGAAGACCCTACGAAGCACAGTTACTCTGACTGCTGCTCGTGGCCGCGGAAAGTCTGCGGCCATGGGTGTTGCTGTCGCAGCCGCTGTTGCGTACGGGTATAGCAACATCTTCATCACCTCGCCTTCCCCTGAAAACTTGAAGACTCTTTTCGAGTTCGTCTTCAAGGGCTTTGACGAGCTTGGTTACGCCGATCACGCCGATTACTCAATCATCCAGAGCACCAACCCCGACTTCCACAAGGCCATCGTTCGCGTTAACATTCACCGACAACACAGACAGACCATCCAGTACATTCGCCCCCAGGACGCTCACGTCCTTGGACAGGCTGAGCTGTTAGTGATTGATGAGGCGGCAGCAATTCCCCTGCCCCTGGTGAGGAAGCTGATGGGTCCTTACCTTGTCTTCATGGCCTCCACCATCAATGGTTACGAGGGTACAGGTCGCTCTCTTTCTCTCAAGCTCATCAAGCAGCTGAGAGACCAATCACGCACCGCTTCCACAGCAGGCGAGGGCATGGAGATTGCAGACCGATCAACTGGTAAGACGTCAAAGACTGAGGAATTCCAGGCTGGACGTAAGCTACGAGAGATTACCCTGTCTGAGCCTATCCGATATGCTCAGGGAGATGCTGTTGAGAAGTGGCTCAAC
The DNA here is from genome assembly GCF_000303195.2 of Fusarium pseudograminearum CS3096. Taxonomy (NCBI): domain Eukaryota; kingdom Fungi; phylum Ascomycota; class Sordariomycetes; order Hypocreales; family Nectriaceae; genus Fusarium; species Fusarium pseudograminearum. The sequence continues at coordinate 2,293,054 of NC_031951.1, forward strand.
GCTGTGCTTTGTCTTGATGCAACCCTGCCCAAGGCAAAGTCTAGCATTAACGGATGCCCTGATCCCACTCAATGCCAGCTCCTCAATGTCAACCGCGACACACTTTTCTCCTTCCACCCTGTGTCTGAGAAGTTCTTGCAACAGATGGTTGCGCTATACGTCGCTAGCCATTACAAGAACTCGCCCGATGATCTACAGCTTATGAGTGATGCGCCCGCCCACGAGCTATTCGTTCTCGTCCCTCCAGTTTCCGAGGACAGCGCAAGGTTGCCAGAGCCTCTGTGTGTTATCCAGGTTTCGCTAGAAGGAAAGATCAGCAGGCAGAGTGTTCTCAACAGTTTGAGTCGTGGACAGCGACCAAATGGTGATCTTATTCCCTGGCTTGTCAGTCAACAGTTCCAGGATGAGGACTTTGCTTCTCTTTCTGGCGCTCGAGTCGTCCGAATTGCCACAAACCCCGAGTATGTCTCCATGGGCTACGGTACCAAGGCCCTGGAGCTGCTCGTTGATTACTACGAGGGACGCTTTACCAGCCTTTCTGAGGACGAAGATCAAGTTATGGAAGAGACGATGACTCGAGTCACCGACGCCGAGCTGGCCAATGCTAACCTTCTTGATGACGATATCAAGGTGCGAGACATCAACAAGATGCCCCCCTTGTTCTCCAAGCTCTCTGAGAAGAAGCCTGAGACGCTTGATTACGTGGGTGTGAGCTATGGTTTGACCAGTCCTCTTCACAAGTTCTGGAAGAGGGCGTCTTTCTCTCCTGTGTACTTGCGACAGACAGCCAACGACCTCACTGGCGAGCACACATGTGTCATGCTGCGACCTCTTGAAAACAGTGGTGACCGAAGCTGGCTTGGTGCTTTCTCCCGAGACTTCCAAAGGCGTTTCTTGTCGCTACTTTCATATCAGTTCCGCTCATTCTCCCCCGTCACAGCCCTCAGCATTGAAGAGTCTGCGAATGCCGGTGCAAAGCTAGACTCATTCGAGCTTCAACCACTGACCAGGTCCGATCTCGATATTTACATGACTCCTTTCGATCTGAAGCGACTGGTGTCATACTCCAACAACATGCTTGACTACCACGTCATTATTGATCTGGTTCCAACAATCGCCAGCCTCTACTTCACAGGACGTCTCAAAGGAAATGTCAGCTTGACAGGTGTTCAGCAGTCCATTCTGCTCGCCATCGGATTGCAGCACAAGGACATCGAGGTCATTTCGGGGGAGATTGGTCTCCCCACGCCACAGCTCCTTGCCATGTTTATTAAGATTATGCGCAAGTTCGCTGGACACCTCAATGAAGTTGTTACCACTGCTGTAGATGCAGAGCTTCCCAAGGCCGAGCGTCTGGGCGTGTCACGCGAGGACGCCGATGGCGCTCATGACGACGAGATTGTGGATGAGCGTTTCGTGCCTTTGACTACTACTCTCGACGAGGAACTCGAGGAGGGTGGTGACGAGGCCTTGAGGGAGCTCAAGAAGAAGCAAAGAGAGCTTATTGACTCTTTGCCCCTCGACCAGTGAGTTACTCGTGGCTAAATTGACGGTATACAAGCTAACAACGAAACAGATACGAGATCGAGGGTGATGCTCCCGCATGGGAAGACGCGGAAAAGCAGGTTAAGAGCGCGGCCAAGGAGGGCAAGTCAAACCCTGTTGTCAGCGTGAAGTCGACCAAGCAGAAGAGAAAGGCTGACCAGAAGACGGCGGCTGAGGTCTACGAAGAGGAATTCGGGGAGAAGAAGAAGAATAAGAAGAGCAAGAGGTCGAAAAAGTCGGATTAAGTGGGCTATAGGGTATACTAGGTCTGTTGTTTGGAAAGGCGTTCTGTTTGATAGACAGTCGTGTCATAATCAATACCGTATTATTACTAAAGGTTGTATGAAGACATTGATATTACATTGAATAAGTGACGCTATTCAATGGTCGAGAAGTGTGTTAATGATTTTTGTCCAAGAAAAGTTAACGGCGATGATCTTTTGTGCCTTGATGGACGATTTTCTAGATAGGTGCCGTTCAGCCCATTCCTTGTAATTCGTTTTTTCCTGTAGCAATATCACGACTCTTGAGCTAGCGTATTGTACTCATGGACCTCGCACTACATCTCAGTATCGGTCGTATACGATCCATAAAGTTACATGACAGTCACAGTTGGTCAGTTTTTAGCTATTGGGTCATGAAATACATTTCTGTGGAAATCAGGGCAAACTCAGGGGTATCAATTTGTCACTACTAGCCTTCCCTTGTCCTTTCTTACCTGCCTTTGGCACTCTCACCTTTCCTGTTGCGAGGATATCCAAGATGTCAGCGACCCTGCGCTTCTATCTTAGTCCACAAAGTCCCCATCACAGTTCATAGACGTCATGGGAGAAAATCAGTTCCAGAGGAACCCCCCTCTGGAACTGCTCTTATGACATCGCCGTAGAACAAGTCTTCCGCGTCAATTCCTGAACTTTCAGGGGTAGCAGAATCTCTGATAGCGCTCCCTTCCTCGACCTTGACGATCTCAAATCAGAATATTCTCATCCTCAGACTGCATAATAACCTCGTAAGTCTTCAAGGTAGTCTCACCTCCACTAGAAACGGAAGCAGTAGGGACAGTTTCAGCAGATTGGATATCCGAGAGAAAGTCCTGTGAGATCATGTTCCAGAATCCATTCTGTTCCTGTCGAGGCAGAACTGGTTTCTTGACGAAGTGCTTACGAGCAAAGTTCTCCTTCCATTCGTTGTACTTTCCTTGAGCAACTCGATCTCGGAACTGCTTGACTTCTGGACCCTCGCTAGCAGCTTTATCGTAACACCGGAATAGGTTTCCGAACCAAGAAGGGCAGGAATCGTTGTTAGGGCATCCTAACAGCGAAGACTGGGGTTCTTTCTTCTCAAGATGCTCGCATTGAGATGCCAGCGGCAGTGCCAGGGGTCGTCCGTTGTCGTCGCTGGTTTGTTTTGCGGCGACGAGCCAAGCATTACAAGCTATGAAGTAGGTAATGAGGATCTCACCACAATGGCAGCATACGGTTTCGACCTTCTGACACATGTTGGGCAGCGGTTCAGAAGTGAAAACAGACTGTTTGGTTAGGTGATGTGTTTGAGATGTGCAGGTGTAAATGGTTTGAGGTGTCTTGGAGACTTTGAAGAGAGAAACGTTCTATGAGATGATAACAGCTTATATAGTCTAGACATGAACAACAGTCGTTACAGTGTAAAAGTGAACAAGACTTGTGTTAGTGACAAAGCCGAACTCTCAAGAGATATGAAGTAATGTCACTATGCATTGTTAATGAATTGGAACTAGGCCCGGAATCAGGACAATGGATTGTGACGTTTGACTAGGCATATTTCTAAGCACTGTTCTCTTAGTTCTTGTCCAGCTCCGGCAACTGTGAACAGTATATACGAAATTCCATTGTTTGATTTCTATTCAAAGGATCGTGGGGGCAAGTATATAAAACTATCAAATACTAGACTAGTCAAAAGCAATCTCGCTATTCTCTGCCTATGTGTCTGTCAATCAATATATGTATCATCTCTTTAAGAAATCGCATGTTCTCAAATACATTAATCTGACCCTATCCTATCCTCTCATCTCAGGTGTTTTTGGGCGACCTGGTGTTGATGGGAGCTCTGAACTTTGAGGAGTTGCCACATATGGCAAGTTGCTAAAATTCTGAGATACATCCCTAGGTGTTGAGGACATGGGTAGAGGGTTGTACTGAGGGTCAGGAGATGTATGGTTGACATAACCATAACCAGGCAAGGACTGGGACGGAGAATGATAGTTTCCTGGTGAGTAGCCCCTGGCATCCCTGCTGGAATTGTGCTTCTTGCGACGAATAAACCACAGGCCAAACCCAATGAGTGCAATAAGAGCCAAACCTCCTATAACACCTCCCACTATAGGTCCGATAGGGGAAGTGTTCTCGCTGTCCCATATATGAGGTTTGGCTAGAGGGGGCTGCTTCTATAGTCGTAGGGTCTGCGTTGGTACTTCCATCTCCCTTTACAGAGTTGCTTGGTTCGGTATCTGGGTCGGCTGTCGTTGAAGTTTCTTCATCCGACTGCGAAGTTGATATGTCTGTTAATTCATAGATAGCAACTTGTCCTGACCTGTTTGCGCATTCGAAAGCTGTAATCTCCTGATTACCGAAAGTCTTGAAGGCGGACATACAGTCTGGGAATTGGCCTTCACTAATTCGCAGTCAGTTTGTGGTGCAGGTGGTGTACTTATGTATGAATGTAGTACTCATTCGATCTTTTCAGAGATACGAGCTTAACAGTAGTGTACTTATGTATGAGTTACGAACCAGCAAGTAGCTCGTTCGTCCCGGTCATCGCAGATATCAGTTGCAGGAATACAAGTTGTGCAAGGGGTAGAACGGCATCCGAAAAACCTGTTGAAGGTAGTACAGGATGATTCTTTTGATGACGCAGGACCGCACCCCCATGTTGCCCATTCTAAACGCCAGAATATATTAGCTTATCGTAGGTTTCTAATGTGAAAGCAATCTAGGAGTTGTCCGACTGAGTCCTACCTGTCTCCTGAGGCTACCTGAAGAAACCGCAAGTTCAACGGTCCTGTCTGCCATGAATGGTATCTCGTTCTTCTATCGTTGCCAAGGCTGTCACCATGGGGGCAACATAACCAAAACTGGGAGAACCAGCAGGATGAGTCTGCGCACTCTCGTCCATTGCGTCGATGGGTGGATTCAGGTTTTGGAAGGACGAGAGGCCAACATTCACCAGGAGTGTATTCCAGCTTTTAAAGTAAAGGCAGACAACGAGGTAAACAGGGCGGGGATCAGGCTCTACACTTTATAGTGTAATTTACCGGGCATTCTTCTAATAAAACAACCCAATGGGTGACACCAAATCACAGCCTGATTTTGTCACCGTAGACAGGTATGCATATATCGTATGTGGTAGTGCTCAATGTGAAAGATCCTTACCAGCTGAACACCCTTCATGCTGGTTTCCGTAATGAGACTTTCTCTATCAAATTGGGATCCTGCTGTCATCAGAATGGCGTTCTTGGCAGTTCAATAATCCAGGTGGTTGTGATAACGCAACGAGATCAGGCTGTGAAAGCAGATGCTGTGAGGGTCAAGGCCTATCATAAGGTACATACCACAGCTTGATGTGCAAGAAACATAATTGGCGTAAAGACTCATCATCACAGATCGAAAGCCACGACAGCTCTTAATTTCCTCTATTCATACTTACCTGTATATCGTACAGTCGCACATAAGCTACACTTTCCTGATGGTTTGGTAGCATAGCCATCCATATATTTTTCTCGGCGAATGACCGGACATGAAAAGTATCATAAAATGGCAATCAATTACCTGTTTCTGTTGGCTCTTTATATAATCAGTTGAACCAATTGGTTATTTCGTCCTCATTCATTCATGTTACTGGTGCATGCCCATGGCAGGACGTTGCTGTGAGCTCCGATTTCGGCGACGAACCCAGCTTGAAGCTTCTCCTCACGGTATTTTCAGAGACGCAATGTCAGATATAAATAAGCGACAAATCCATCTTGATTTTATAATATAGCAAGTCAATCTCACTCATCAAATACCTGATCGCAATCATGGCCGAACAGAAAGACAGATGGTCTACCAACGTTTGTCACCCTTGCTCTTCAGATACGTTGCTCGACACTTACACAGAGCCTAGGCGTACCAACACTCGGCTTCTTTTGTACCCAAACTTGCAACAAAAGTCGTCTCCTGGTTAGACTTACAAAAGGATGATATTCTTCTTGATATAGGATGTGGTGGTATGTTCCCCGGCCCAAAAGCCGTGATTACGGCACAGTTGAGCTGATTGTTTAGATGGCATATTGAATGCCGAGTTTGCCAAGATCCTTTCGCAGGGGACAGGTTCAATGCATGGTATTGACAGTTCAGCATCCATGATTGAGGCTGCTCAGGAATTGTGTAAAGATCACAAGAACTCGACCTTTGAAGGTGAGGTTCCCAGTATCTGTTTTTGTTCATGGCTGACGTGTTGATTCTGTCTGCAGTCTTGGATGCTACACAACTCATCTCAAAGCCAGAGCTTCAGAAAGGGACTTTCAATAAAGCCTTTTCCAACGCAGCTATGCACTGGATTCTACGCCCGGAAGAGGCTCGCGCCCAGTTCTTTGACGGAGTATATGCTGCGCTGGCCCCCGGCGGCGCATTCGCTTTTGAGATGGGCGGCCTAGGCAACGTTTCTGAAATGCGAGCGGCGATTCTAAGTGTTGTAACTCGCCGAGTGGGTTTGGAAAAGGCTCTGGCTGCCGACCCCTGGTTCTTCCCAGATGAAACATGGATCACGGGTGCCCTTGAAGCGGCAGGTTTCAAGGTTGAGCGGGCAGAGCGCGAGTGGCGACCAACACCTGCTGACAAGGGTGGCGTTGAAGGTTGGGTCAGGCTGATGGGAAGTCAGTTACTCGATGCAGTGACCGATGAGAAAGAAAGAGAGGAGGCAGCTCAAGAATGTTCGAGTATACTGAGAGAGGTGTGTCGCAACCCTGGTGGAGGGGAGATGATATCCTATGTCCGGCTTAGAGCCATAGCTCGCAAGCCCGAGTAGCACTGCGACACTACAGCATTGCAATATATTTCATTAGTACATTTATTCATTTATATAAACTAGCTGCAAATTTTTATTGTCAACGCATCACTGGCTTTAAGATCAGCGAGTCAACCTGTTATTCCACGACTCAGTCACTGGCAAGTAATGAATATTCAGTGCATCGATGTTACCCTGTAGCAATAATGATTACTAAGTCATTTCGCGTATCGAAGATTCCAGGTTCCTTGCGTCAGCATTTAGCACTGAGCAACTGCCTACATGCATTTGCCTCAGGGGCAACAAAGCCCAACCCAGGTAGGCACCTGCCTTTGAAGTAGATTACTGGTGAGAAAACCGATGGTTATGTTTCTTTAACAGTATCCAACAAGAAGCTCGCATCGGGCATTTTGGTTGACGACGTCATCTTCGCAACCTAGACCCTTGACATAACCTACCTACCTACCTAGTACCCTGGCACGCCTACAACAACCTAAACTATCGTGAACCACCCCACGTTTTACCAGCAGAGACACTAACAATACCATGTCCGAACACGATGCCCTTGTTTTGTCATATAGCCATTTGGCCAAGCTTCCCAGGGCAAGCGAGGCATTACAAACCTTGAAAAAGGTGGCTTCCATCGTGAAGCCGATTATGCGAGCGCGTAACTGGAAAGTTCGACAGTTGGCCGAATTCTATCCTGAGCAGCACAATCTTCTTGGTAGGTTTTATGGCGAATCTTCTAGGTGACTATCATGTTAAACGCCACTAATAGGTCTCAATGTAAATCGAGGAGCCAAGATATGTCTTCGCTTGCGGCATGCTGGAGATCGCAACCAGTTTATGCCCATCGAAAATGTTGTAGATACTATGCTCCATGAGTTGTCTCACATTGTTCATGGCCCTCACGATGCCAAGTTCCACGCTCTTTGGGACCAGCTTCGAGACGAACATGAGGGTCTCGTCCTCAAGGGCTACACCGGCGAGGGCTTCCTCTCTGAGGGACGACGCCTCGGAGGGTCGAGGATACCACCTCTCGAGGCTCGTAGACTGGCCAGAGAAGCTGCAGAAACACGTCGATCTCGTCCCGGCGCTGGGTCGGGCAAGCGTCTGGGGGGATCCGCCCCGCGTCCAGGCGAAGACATTCGAAGGGTTATTGCTGATGCTGCTGAGCGGCGAAGCAGCACCCTCAAGGGCTGCGGCACGGATAACCTGAGCGAAACCCAGATTCAGAACATCTCTGATTCTGCTACAAAGAACGGTTTTCGAACGCAGGCCGAAGAGGATGAGGCTAATGATGCAGCCATTGCCCAAGCACTGTGGGAACTGGTGCAAGAAGACAAATCAGTCAAATACGGCAGCTCTTATATCCCGCCCACAGCCGAAAACCCTACTGGGAACGGTGGTGGATCAGTAATTCCAAATGGGAGACCTAGTCATAGTTCAGGGAGGTCTAGAGAGCCTTCGGGTTGGACTTGCGACACTTGTACTCTGCGCAACCCTGGCAATTACCTCTGCTGCGACGCTTGTGGGATGGAGCGGTCCGCAAGGCCAGGGACACAAGCGGTTAACGATAACCGCCGATCCAGATCGCCGGTTTCTGAGAGACAACCTGCTGTTGTTGACTTGACACAGAGTCCGCCACGAGATCGGCGAAGACCCTCTGCTATGACATCGCGGAAATCGAAACCACCGAGTGCAGCACAAGGAACCGCATCTTTAGGACCTCAAGTATGGGAGTGTAGCTACTGCGGGACGGAAATGCAAAAGCAGTGGTGGACTTGCTCAACTTGCGGGAAATTGAAGGATAATTCACGATAGTTAGCTAAAGAAAATCGCATAGTTTGTTGGTCAATGAGAGGATGGGAAACTTTGTGGGCGAATCAATGCCTTGGACCCCTGATTCTTGTTTCTTGATTTTTCGTCGATCAAGTATGACTTCATTGATGCGATGCTTGATGGTAGAGGTTCACCTTCCGACGACGTCTTGGCTTCCAATCACGATGTGGGCTTTTTTCCGAAGCCAAGGGCCAAAATGCAGGGATCAACCAAGATCGTGTCCTGAGATTCTCAAGAAATATGACGTTAAGGAGACCTTTGCAGGATCCGGAAAAGCGCCGATTAGAATTGGAGATGATCTGCAAGGCAGGCTTGGACGCCATGGGATGGGGCCTCTGAATTGGACCCTAGCAGAACCCGGTGGGTTGGAGAAAAAAAGAGTCGTTTGAAACAACTGAAGATGAAAGTGCTGACGCTTAAAGCGGTTGCTGAGGACCGAGGAGCCAAGACAGCTTGCAGCCGTAAACTTGAGGTGAATTGACCCTATATAAGGACGGATCCAAATATGCCTTTGGGGTGAGTCGAACTAGGTAGTCAAGTGCTGGTGGTAGTGTGTAGATGTGAGGTTTGTGGTCTCTACATCGATAGATAGCTGGGTAGTGAAACCACACAGGAACCTTTTTGCCAAATTGATACTCCGTACTAGACCTAGCGAATAGGTCTAGATGTCTCTGGAATCAATTCTAGACCGCACTGCATCACCACAAATAGACAGAAGTATGCAGCTAACTGTTCGAATGCATTCGTCGGAAGAATTTGTGCATTGTGCCACGCATCGCAGCGCCGTCGCCGAGCTGTCAGCTTCGCACCTCAGAGTGTGATAGGATGGGCACAGTAAGAGTTTCGGTTATAGTTACAGTGACAGTGGGCTGGTTGGTTAAGTTGTTGCTGCATGCGTACTGCAGCAAGGTGCTGGACAGAATGTAGATACATTAAAGGATAATAAACGAGCTAACTTAGCACAACGTGTGAAGCCCCATGTTGTATGGATCGATTTTCTCTTATGACTAGCCCATATATGTTTTGCTTTCTTCAACGTTAAAACGCAAATGTGTCTGCGTGCCTGGGAGCCCGCTCGCCTTATTCGTCGGCTCCCACGATCTCCTGTGTCGTGCATCGACGGGTGGGTACTTAATACACTTGGTACAGGGCCAGATGGAGATGCGAGTGTAACTGCAACCACATCAAGCCAAATAGTGTATGTGCTACATGCTGCACTGTAACAAAGCTTCTCAGCGGATCCTTGCCAGCATCACACGATCCAACGCATTGACAGAGACACGTTGGTGAGGCGGTGATACCAGAATAAATTGAATGCCCAACATTCATTATGTGGTGCAAAACAACAATCTCAATCTGGTTTGGTTGGGTATCGGTGAGGTGCTGCCCTGTCTGTAAGTTGCCTTTCTAGTCCCATAGTGCCTTTTAGTTCCGAGCAGATGACAGGCACTTCATCTTTTGATAGGGCCAGCAGGTAAAAGCTGGTTGCTGGTGAGAGTAATAGGGTATTGTTTTTGTCATGCGCTATGCCGCAATGGTCAATTCATAAACCTCATGATGGATTTTGGGTTTACTATTTGAAATCCCATTTGTGACGCGCGAAAGAGAAGAGAACTATGAGGAGAACGCCGCATGCAATTGGGCGGCTCTCACGATCCCAACGTCGTCGAACGGATGAGACGGGTAAATAGAATCCGATAAGTGCAGGATTCCTTCGTTTACTGGTATGCCCTGGCTGCGGGGATCGATGATATCCATTCCCATGGGATGGCCCTGTCTCCACGGTGCCTAGGATAGCAGTTAGACAAGGCCAGACCGCCCTATTCTTGTGTCTAAATCGGTATTTTGTACTGCATGTGCATTGAATTTGGGCACAAGCGTTTGAGTAACTGGCCCAATTTGAATACAGAGTATCAACCCTCGAGCATTGTCCGACCACCTTCGGCTTTGAGCATGCAAGTGTTCTGTCCGGCCTTGGCTTGTGCTCATTTTCACTTAAGGCTGGTGTTGTCCCGTGCTGCAGGAGCAGTGTGTGCTCTGCTGGGCTGTGTGCCAATGAACAGGCCAGGGGTAGTAGAAAACATGAGACATACATAAGCTCGGGGCACAGGAAATAGATAGCCCAAGAGCAGGTCTAAGATACCGTAAAGTGACTAAGTTATTTCGTCTCTTAGGCAAGTAAAGTCAAGTTTTCCGGGACCCCGAGGACAGGCTCGACTTGGTGAGTAAGAATGGGGCCGCCTCCCATGCTGATGCTGATGAGCTTTGGGGCGCCAGAGCTAACTTAGCGTGCGATTCTGGGCTCTCGTAGATGTGGTCTCTACTACATGCACGTACAGTAGTCGGGCAGTATGGCCGGGTGTCTTGTCTAGACGGAGGATCGGGGGAATTCGAATGGGTTTAGGTCTTAGTTAAGTTCAGTAAAATGCAATAGCAATTCGTGTCACGTTGTGTTGATGGACTACCTAAGGTTCGCAAAGCTTCTCTCGTGTCCGTTCACCGCAGGAATCAGGGCTTGCAACTGGAGCCATGTCGTTCCTCCCTACTGTAGGGAATACTGTATCGTACTTGCCGTATCGTGCTTGAGATCGGCATTTCATGAACAAGGTAGGGTGGGCCCGGCTGTGGAGGCGATCCCGACCCTGGACAAGGTCGCGGCCCTCACATAATGAAGAGCCGGCTGCGGCCGCCCCACTCAACAGCACTTTAAAGTGGAAAGAACCTCCACTCCCCACCCGCCCTGCCCTGCCCCAGTAGCCCAGCACCACCACTGCAGACCTTCTGCAAGGCGCTGGAAGGGGACCAGGAGGGCGTCCATCGGTCTCTCCAAGACCTCTCCAACCTACGAAACCCCCTCCCGCTGGACCGTACCTACTATCCATACAAGTTGTAAGTATTCTCTAGGTAAAAGCAGTAGGTAGCAGGTACCTTTTGCCAACCCATCATACCTGTAATACCCAGACACCCCAGAACAGAACAAGACCCAGAGCCTGTAGCCGTCAGGAAACTGTCCAGTGTCAATTCAGGGTCCTAGGTTGCTTGTCCTTGCCTGCCTCGGGTGTCGACTTTCTGACAGGACCGAAAATCAATGCCTATTCCTTTCAAATTCAGTTGCACAAAACTAAAGCTTGTCTTTCTCTCTCCTCCTCCTTCCTTTGTTCTGTCTCTCTCGGATACCTGTGGCTGCATTGGCATCTGATCCAACCTCTCTGAAAGATTTCATCCCGTCTCACCCTGAGAGCGATCATCACTCTTCAGTCTCTGCGATCTGCACTTTGTCCGAGACGTCTTTCTTACTCGTCCAATCTCTCGAAACTGAGTCGGACTGATATCCCAGAGATCTGGTGCAGCAACAACAACACCAACAACGATTTCAGCCCTTCGCAATTTGCCCAACCATAGCTCTTCTCTTGTTCCTGACAATCCGACCAAACCGTCTCGACACGCCCTTCAAAGTCTAATCCCGTCTCCGTCGACGCTGCACCCAGAGAAGCTAGATCCTGGGCCGCGCATTGCCCGACCTTTACGGCACTTTTCCCCCTCTGCGCCATGCCAATTCCCAGTCGACGGTCACTTGTCGATTCATAGTACAGCAACTCCACTGACCACCTCCATTTGCCTCGCCTTGACGAGGCCGAGACCGACGGCGCCCTGGCCATTCTTTAGCCCAAAGCCATTGCAATCACAACTTGCAACTTTCAATACTCATCTTCTGACCATACAACCGTCGCGACCTGTTAACGGTTTGTTCACAAATCAAGTCGCTTGGAAAGGCGTTCACTCCCCATGCCTTATAACGCAGCACCGACATGAGCCCTCCTGCACAACCTCGTGACAGCAGCCAAACCCGAGCTATTAGGCTCGCTGGAGCTGTTCACGATGCCGGTTTCCCATTGAATCGCTCCGAACCTCATCATAACCATATTCAAGCTCCTATTCCAACCGCCTTTGATCATGCGCGACCCAGAGCTGCCTTCGATCTAGTGAACGATGTTAAAAGCCAAGATGCTACTCCACGACCGTTCAGCGGAGGACGTTTTCTTAGAGACTTTGGTGATTCATCCCGCTCACCTACGCAGAGCCCTTTCCGCTTATCGATGCCAAGCATGTCTCCTGGTCAACTCGCATTTTCAGCTATGCAATACCTTCCTGTACCAACCATGGTTCTCAATAACCTTAAAACCGTTGTCTTGGCAAACGAGGCCATGGGTCGAATGTTGGGAATTATCACAGAAGATTCGGAAGACGACGATTCTCTCCCTACTATCGAAAACCTACGGGGCCAGACACTTTCCCAGGTCGGTGTTGATATTCTCCAAGACGGCCAGCCTGTATGGGCAACATGGGAGGCATTCCTAGATTCTCAAGTGGAAGAAATGGGTGTGCGAACTGCAGCAAAAGATTCACGGCGGCCTTCCCAGTCTGGAGACGATGCCACACCCACCACAAGCACGATGCCCGTCCCTGACAGGCGCCCAAGTCCGGCTTCCCGCAAACCTCAGGATTCTGTAGTTGAGGTCGTGATCACACGCAAAGGTGTCAAAAAGCCAAGGCTTGACAATCTCTTCAACCCCAAAGAAACAGATTGCCAGATTTATGCCAAAATGATCATCACGATATGGGAGCTCGAAGACCATCAGATTTTCTTCACACTTACGTTTACCAGCACAGAATCCCCACCGTCAACCCTTCACAACAACAAAAGAGTTGTCGCGAGACCGAGTATTCTTGAAGCTGCCGAGCGCAAGTCCATCACCCACTCGAATCCACCTTCAGTTGCATCAAGTCGAGATTCCAACTCGCCTTCTTTTCACAGTCCAGGAATTGTCACTATGTCATCCAGTCCTTTCCCACCAATGGGCCCACCATCTGCGGCAACTCACTCAAGCACACCATCACTTCTGCAAAAGATGTTGCTGATGAAAGACGCCCTTCTGAACAATACTCAAATGCCTATTCTTGCGATGTGGAAGGATGGCAGCGTCACATTTCCAAACACTGCGGCCCGGAAACTCTTTGAGAAAGATGCGCCACTTGACACGTCTCTAAATGGGTTTGAGCTCATGCAATACTGGCATATCTATAGCGAGGACTTTTCAGAGCGTCTCGGAACTGAAGAAATACCCATATGCAAGCTCCTGAAGACTGAGATGCCTTTCACCGGATTTCGAGTCGGCATGTATGATGAGAACAGAAGCAGGCGAGTATATGATGTACTAGGCGAGGCAATTCGTGACGATTCGACGGGCGAGTTCCTTGCAGGTGTTGTCACAGGGCGCGATGTCACTGTCATGACTGAGGAAATCACGCAGATTAAGGAACGGGATGAGGAAAGATTCAAGTTAATCTGCGATACGATGCCTCAGCTGGTTTGGACAGCCACACCGGACGGCCTGGTTGACTTCTGGAACACGCGTTTCTACTCCTATACCGGCTTAGCCCCAGAGGACAGCCTAGGAAAATCATGGGTGAACGCTTTCCATCCGGACGATTTGCCAGAGGCCGAAAAGAGGTGGAAACACTCGCTTGAAACAGGTGACAGTTATGTGACAGAATATCGTTGCCAAAGCAAAGAGGGTGAATGGCGTTGGTATCTTGGCCGAGCAATGCCTCAGCGCAACAAAGAAACTGGAAAGGTCGAGAAGTGGTTTGGTAGGTATCCTCCCACTAACTGAGGATTGGTATTTAACTTACAATCTACTACAGGGACTTGCACCGATGTCCATGAGAGCATTCAGACAAAGATGGCTATGAAGCGTACCCGGCAGCAGCTTCTCAGCGTTATTGCGCACTCCCATGTGACAATTTTCACCGTCGACCCGAACCGAAGAGTCACAATGTTAGAAGGTGCCTTGATCTGGAACAACACCCACGAGGAGAGCCACGACGGAACAAGATGGTTCATTGGCGAGGACATGTACACCGTATTCAACCGTTTGACTGCACAACTGGCAGACGGGGAACGCCCTGAGTTTCTGGAACCCATCGAGCTGCTACTTGATGGCAAGGCTACCGAAGACCTTAAGGAACACGGCATTGGTAAGACCCTAGTATTTACTGAGAGCCTGAAATAACCTGCTAACCGGAAGAAGACGATCGTTGGTACCGCACTCGCTTCCTCACAATGCTTGGGAAAAGGGCTCAGGAAGGCGACCCCCGGCACAACACATACGTGGAAGGAGTTATTGGTGTTATAATGGATGTGACCGAGTTGAAGATCCGCGAAAAGGCACTGGAGAAGCAATCAAAAGAAAAGCGAAAGGCGATGGCAAACGAAGCAGCCGCCAAGGAAGCAAACAGGCTGAAGAGTCAATTTCTTGCCAACATGTCCCACGAAATTCGAACACCTATCACAGGAGTCTTGGGAATGGCTGAGTTACTGATGGGGATGGAGTTGGACCAAGAACAACAAGAATATGTTGAGAACATCCAGAGCTCAGCGACATCCCTTCTCACCGTTATCAACGATATTCTAGACTTTTCCAAAGTAGAGTCTGGACGATTAGATATCGAGGAGGTGCAGTTTTCCTTGTCGCACATTGTCAAGGAAGTAGGAAGGATGTTGCAGTTTGCTGTCGAACGAAAGAATCTTGACTTTCAGTCGGACGTTGATGATGGAATTGAAAACGATCTGGTCGTCATCGGAGACCCTGGCCGTGTACGGCAGATTCTCACCAATCTCCTCACAAACAGCATAAAATTCACGAACCAGGGATACGTCAGATTCTCGGTCGTTGCCGAGAAGGAGACATCAGAAACGATCGAAGTTAAATTCACTGTGGAGGATTCAGGTATTGGCATTCAGGATGATGTTCGCAAAAAGTTGTTCCAGCCTTTCAGCCAAGGCGATGCCTCGACTGCCCGGAGATTCGGCGGCACTGGACTGGGCTTGACTATTTGCAAGAACCTCCTGGATCTCATGCATGGCCGTATTACATTGGAGTCCAAGGTTGGTGTTGGAACTCGAGCGACCTTTTGGGTCCCTTTCAACAAGCCAAGTGGTCCGGCAGAAGCTGGTCTTGCCAACGCAGGTGCCATCCCTGACCGGCTTCAATCCGAACTAAGCCTGTCTTGCAACAGTTCGGAATACGACCAGATTATTGGTACTCCCCCAATATCTGAAGGTATGCAGGGAAACACTTCAGGACCTCGCAGGGCTCGATTCGGCATAACCTCAACCTCGAGTCCCGATCAAGAACTTCCACCATCGGAGAGAGCCAAGATTCATGTGTTGGTGGTCGAGGACAAGTGAGTTATATACAAATCCGCATGATACAGCTTCGCTAACCATCCGCAGTCCTATCAATCAGAAGATTGCTACCAAAACGATCGGTAGACTTGGTTTCCAGGTGACAGCTGCTTGGAACGGCAAGGAAGCTCTGGAATACCTCGCTGGTGTTCAAAAAGGCATCAATCAGAAGCCGGATATCATACTTATGGATGTACAGATGCCCATCATTGATGGCTACAAGTGCACCCACCTTTTGAGGCATCACATGCCTTACAAACCTCTGGTCCAAGATGTGCCGATTGTGGCCATGACAGCATCGGCAATTCAAGGTGATCGCGAAAAGTGTACTAAAGCTGGCATGGATGATTACTTGGCCAAGCCGGTTCGGGGCGTGATACTGGAGAAGATGCTTTTACGATGGTGCCACGCACGCCGTCGGGTACCAACAGCACCAGATCCCTCCGCTTCAGACTGTTCAGAGATGAGCGAGCATTGTGACAATGCCGACATTCCCAATGTTGGAATTGACGACGACGACGACACGCCACGTGGACTCGACGATTTCAATGGCAGTCCTATCACGCCTCGCCCGTTAACGACTAATGGTTATCAGAATGAGCAGTCCCCTTTCGATTCGACAGAGCTGTCACTCCAAGTCCGGCGTCAAGAAGGAGAAACAGAGTGGTCCAACAAACTCCAAGAAACAAAACTCATCGACGCGGCAGGTGGACCATCGAGCTATCGTAGGAATTCATATCACGAACTACAGACAGGAGACTCGTTGACGGAGGAGAACGTCAACAAACTAAGGAGCGAGAATCAGTTGACAACACGCCGATAAGTGCATGGGGCCACCAGTGGTCGTCCGGAGCCGCCGACCGATCGGTCCAGCAGACCCAAAACTATGAAAGCACTTTATATACAATCGTCGATCTATCCTTCCCTACAGGATATTTATCTCCACATTTACAGATTACATTTAGCGTGGAAGCATCTTTTTTTTATTCACCTCTTCTTTCGGCTACGGCATTTGCGACACAAAAGCGTACATGCATCAATACAGACGGTGGGAATGGCGTTGAAACGGGTTGCCGCTCACATTTTCATGTGCAGGAGAACTTTGGCGGAGATTATACAGGGGAACATGCGTTGACTTGTCTTTTTTATTCCCTTGTTGTATGTTTGATCTTGGAGCAACTATAGACGGTGTCCATCATTCTGGCAAAAACGGAAGCGGGAGGACTCTTTCTTTTCTTCGCCTATGGCAGAAACATGTATTCTATCGCAAGCTGGGGAAATACTTCGTTTGCAAAATGGCAAGGAATAAGGGATTGTGTTTTGATAACGACGCGGTAAGAATGATGAATGATGGGATTGATGGATGATATACCTTATTTTATTTTAATTTTGACTATTTGAAATACTGAAAGATTTGCTATAAAGGACGAATTCCGCCCCGGTTACCCAATCACTCCTTGCTCGCTATGCTTTGTGATAGAAAGGCATCGTATTGATGTTTTGCTTTTTTCTTCAATCGTGAAGATCATGGATTATGCATGTCGCTATCAATGCATGTAGTTAATTGATGCCCAACAAGAACATCTCGAATTAGACCTCGGTCTCGATTCCGGGCTGCTTAGTACGGTGTTCGAAAACGCTAGAGGCTTTGTCTCCAACACGTTCGAACTTGCCCTTGATCCACTTTGCTGTGCGCGGGGCCTAGACTCCTCTGTTAGTTCCGTTCTGGTACTCTGATGGTGTCGAAGTTCCATGAGCTCTCTAGGCGAGGGAGGGGCGGGAAATAGAAGCATGGGCAACACGTGGGATCATATGAAGGAGGGGAGGGGGGG
>NC_031951.1:2310640-2319505 GCF_000303195.2 Fusarium pseudograminearum CS3096
GGGGGGGGGGTCGGGAGCTTACCTTCCACTGCATTAGACCCCGATGCTGGCGATGTAGCCGCCTGTCTCGACGACGGTAGTCCCGCAACTGGTCTATAGGACCTTGCTTTTGTGAGCTGCTGCCGTTAGGAACACTGGGTTCCTGCTCGTCTTCATTCTCTGTATCCGAGGAGCTTGAGCTGGAGTCGGAATTGCTGCCTATAGAGCCTGAACGATAACGGCGGCCAGATTGCTCATCGTCATCGGACCCTACAATGCCAGCCTTCTTCTCCTGGCTGCCTACTTCAAGGTTATCGTGGGCCATTTCGATGACTTCCACAACATTCTTGAGATGCGGGTCGCGACTCGCCCATCGAGAATGGGCACTTCCCTGTTTATGTGTTAATAACAATTTGTCTTCCATCTTAGATGAAGTTGAAAGGGGACATACCAGACCAGACCAATATGTAAGCTTTAACCTGATCGTGCCCAGTCTCTCGCCACAGTCTTCCAAGCAGCAAGACGTGGCACGCTGGAAATCGCCTTTCCAAATTGGCAATTCCAACTCTGTCTCTTCCTCGTCAACAATATCCTTTAGCCATAGAACAGCAAAGGCAGCAGTGTCATCTCCAAAGAAGCCCTTCTCTCGGAAAGCAATAGACATGCAGCTGCTATATCTCGAGGCGACGGCCAAAGCAAGTGATTTGTCTCGCTTTGACTTCCAAGTGACTGTTCCTTGGTTCTCTTCATTATCCTCGGTATACATTTTCGCACTGCTGATGCTGGTTCGGAACTTGAGTTTTGATGAGCGGAGATCCTTGGGGCAGTCTACAACTGTAGCAGTAGGATTCACTTCCACAGTGCCGTACTGCCATCCCAAAAGATTTCTTGGGGCCTGGAGTTGAATGCTGCGGAACACCATGGAGATACGAACACGCCCAAAACCAACACCACCAGTCAAGGGCCAGAAACCCATAACCTGCGAATGTTCACGGAACACCTCTGCAAGTGGAAGATGAATTATTCCCAGTAGAGGATCGTCTTCCTTCAGACGAGCGTCGCGGACGGTGACAAAAACCTCGGAATCTTGCCAATCGCGAATAAATCTCTCGCAACCAGCATTGTAGAAAGGTTTGGCATTTTGGGGTTTGGTTCTTGTCTTGAAAATCTTGCGATGATTGAGGATGACAGTGCAGTATGCGCTTGGCAAGCCTTCACCGGTTTCCTCTTCATCGGTCGCCTCGGCATCATTTGCAGCCTTGCGCTTGTTGAGTCGCTCCAACTCTAGTCCTGTAATGTTGTGGATTTGGATGCTAAGTATGCCGCTTGGATAACCTTCGGGAGGGGGTGCTGAAATGATCATGGCGTCTTGTTCCGCCTTGAGTTCCTGGGCTGTCTGCTGCTCAAGTTCACTGGCGTCATGCTCCTTCTTGCCCTCCTTGAACATAGTCTCCCGGAGTTTACGCTCGCTCGATTCTTTGACACTCTCCTTGAGTTGATCCATATTGCGGATTTCGGGATTATGAGTCTGCTTCTCGAACTGGCATTGCTGAATCCTGGTCTTGGAGTAATAACCGACACTCCATTCCAATTTTCCTGGCATGTCATCACTAGACTTCAAAGCCCTGAAGCCATCTTCCCGGTGCCACATCTTTCCGTTAGATCGATCGTCCTTCATCAGATCCTTGACCGGTATTTCAATTCGACCGAGGTCGTCATCCGCAGTTAGTCTATCGGAGTCCCACAGTTGCACACGCAGTCTTTCGTCGATGTTGAGTTCTTGTGGCGACACAAGTATAAAGCAGGTCTCGTCCCAGTAAGGCTCCATTTCGTTCTCCAAAACCCGGGTCGACCACATCACCTTGCCAAACTTAGCCCAGCCGACCGAAACGTAACCATCGGAGCTTCCATCCTTGATAAGTGGAATACCAGAGTCGCCCATCTTGAAGTCGTAACCGCGCTTGATGTTGACCACCAATACACCCACTGCGCTGGTATCTTTCTTAAAATCGTCGCCAGCAAGCATATCTTTCAAATCGAGTGTTAGACTCTTGGGCGCAACGTACTCAGCCATGGCGGCGTCTACAGAGGATTGAACAAAGTTGCTGATAAAGGGGACATCCATGATGTTGATGGCGTGCTTGCTCAGGGGTACACAGCTCACGTTTACCTTGGGCTGGCCGAGGAATGTAAGCGTGCATAAGGCGAAGAAGGGAGGGTCGGGAGTCAGTTGAAGTCGCATGCGCATTGTACCGATAATCCCCTGGAGGTCGACCCAGACCGGGACCTTGATGTTGCCTGGAAGATAGAAAGCAAGGTACAAGTGCATGTCCTTGGTTCTCTCCTTGAGAGACTTGGATGATGATCGGGTGCGGTAGGCGAATGCGACTTCAAGGTTGACAAAGTCCCCTTCCTCAGCTTCCATACCATCCTGAATATGGGAACCACTGTCGCTGTTCTCGTCATCCTTCTCTTGGGTATCATTTTCACTTTGTTCTCGAGTCATGATCTGCCCATCTTCGCCAACTGCCCGGGCTGCGGCTCCGGTAGGGAGCCATCGGACACCGAGAATGCGGACAGACTCGCTTCCTTGGCCAATATCATCAACACTGACCATGCGGACAAACTTGGGAAGCGAGGCTTGCATAACATCTTCCAAGGTATCTGCAAGGCTAGCAAAGAGATCGGGGTTGATAAGCGGCCAGACAGAACCAATCAAAGAGTTGAGCCAAACAGTTGTCTCTGTATCATTCTGCTTAGATGCCTTTACGACACCCCTTCGGTGGGCATCCCAGACTTCGTCATGAAAGATGTTGTTTACCTTGTTGGAGATCCATTCTCGAACAGATACCACTAGGAACCAGATGGCTCCAGCACTGGCCGCAGCTAATGCCAACCAAAGGGTACCCCCAACGAGAAAGGAGCCGGCCTTTGCGCCCTGTAAGAGTCCTTCTCGCACAAGTCTTTCGAAAGCAAAGGCACCGGAAACAATGATGGCAACGCCAGTAAGCCCAAAAGTGACGCCGCGCTTGTTTATGGCCGCAAGTTCAAGACGGAGGGCATCGAAATCCGGCGGGGGAAACAACTCGCCCATGGCGTCGTAGCTTTGTTGAACTTCTCGCTGCTCGTGGCCAAGCTGCTCATCTGACTTTGACTTGTTTTCTGCGCCAGTTGCTGTTTTCTGTGTCGTACCAAAAGGAGGTTCGTTCACGCTTACACTTTCGAGAGCGTCATCGGTAAAATCGTGGATTGTAACGGGAAGATGGGTAACAGGGTCAGTGACTTCTCGCTCCGCCCTCTCTCGTTTGCTCTTCTTGAGCTCTTTCCTTCTCTGCTTGGGATCTGATGCATAGGCATCAACTTGTGAAGTGTCTTGCATTCCTCCATCTTCCTGATTGTCGTCGTCTTTCTCCTCCTCTCCATCATCCTCACGGGTCTTTACTGGTTCTAGATTGGCTCCAGCATCTTCTCTTGACTTTTGATGTAGTTGGTAGTCGCCATTGGGTTCAGAATAATCTCCAGCTTTTGGTGAAGAATCCTTCCTGTCTTCAGCTGCATCTTGACGAGCAGTTCTCTCTTCACGATACTTGGAGATGGTAGGAATAGGGTGTTTGGCGCTGTATGGGGTAGTGAAGCGACGACGCTCCTCGGCGTCATCTCTTCCAGACATGGCGGGTCGCTCTTACAGAAAGCGTTGGAACAGTAACAGTAACGACAGGTCAATAGTGCGAGGACAAGAGATTGGCGACTGGGTATTTTCTGGGCGTTTAGAAGTTAAGCTTTGATACAGCAGAAGAAGAAATTAAGATATCATTAGATGAATGTGTAGATAGGCCAGAAAGGTAAGTGTCATGGCATAGAGACAGGGTAGGTACAGCCTAGTTGAGATGTGGTGAGGAACTACGTCATAGGCCAGCAAAGGACCTTGCCGATGTTTCCATCTTGGCGTTACGATTAAGTAGAAGTAAATAGATGCCCATGGCGTACAAGCAAGTATTCTTTGGTAATCTCGAGCTTGGCGAGTCAACGCTTGGTAGTAGAAAAATATGGACTTGGCATGAGCTTGACGTTGATAAACCTCCAATTCAGCACATTTTTAGAAGCTAACTGTGCCACCAGCCTAAGAGGCGTTAGCTGAGTTAGCGTGTTTATTTTGTCTTATCTATCAGCTGTCTGTGAGTTTGTTTATATCCGAGTGTTTCAAAGGAAAGTAAAAGAATAAACTCAGACGTCAGTACACGACCGTCTCATCCCGTCTTGAGTTTTGATGTGCTTGATCACACAGACTTGCGCACAGAAGTCTGGTCAATCTTGGCATACGCAAACGCGTCAACCTGCAGGGAGTTTGCTACGTATTTACGCAAGCAAAGCACTAAATGGTGGGGTATCGAGATCGCCAGCCTTGATGAAATTTGCCAATGTTTTGATGGGAAAAGCTTGTAATTGACTGCTACTGTGTAAGTTCAATCATGCTCTAAAAGCAGGTTTTGCGCTTCCATAATGTGGTATCAGTCAGACCATACAAGACAGTTTGCAAGTACTGTACAATGACCCGTTGTCTGCAACGATGAAACCACACTGACGATTTAGCCTTGTCATTGGATCTGTTTAGTCAGGTTAGAAGGTTCTAACCTGTCCTTGCGGCTGTTAATTCGGGTTTGCGCTAATGCTAAACTACTTATTACCGAGCTCACAATATCGAGTATTGGTAGGTTCGTGGCCAGGTTTTGTTCTTCTCATCACGGCCCCACTCCTCCGGCGTATATGCTTAGTACATATCTATTCCGTAGTAGCAGGCCAAGTCCGATGCAGAAGGTCAATGAATATTGGATCGGCCGCGATGCAATAATAAGCCTAGTCACGCGACCTCATTGCTCAATTAAGGAGATGGTAAAACACAAAGTTCTTAATCTGAACTCAATCAGACTTGGCAAATCAATGATGATCGCATTCTTATGGATTGGAATACGAAATAAACAAGAATGGGCAAAGATAGGCTCTTGTGAAATAATATACAAGGTAGGCTCAGACTATAGTCCGACGCGACCAAGAGATCCGTAGCCATCCCGAGGCTAGCTTCAGGTAATACTGTCGCAACTAGCCACAAGGGAAAACGTTGGACAAACGTAGTTGCACGAGACGGCCAGTCTTCTCGCTCTTTAACTAATAAAAACCGAGCCTCGAGAAAAAGATGGAGTGCCAGCCAAGCTTTGTGTAATGTGACTTGCAACGTATAGGCGGTCTGCTTACAGTGGACCACTAAGCTTTCTGCGACATTAGCAAATTTCTTGGCTTTGATTTCGAAACTGTGGCCGAGGAACCCTGAAGAGACAAGAGAGCAGCACAGCAGCATGAGTCGAATGACCGTCATTCGATTCTACTGTGATTGATACATGTTTATCACCGTAGCGAGGTGCAGCCGTCCATGACCTGCATGCATAAATGAACTGTGTTTGTTGGCCGCATCACACTCTCGAGTCGCTTAATTATCTTCTGATTCCCGATAACTCGGGTTGTCTTTAATAGAGGACGATCGTGTCAGACAGAAAGAGAGAGAAAGGATCGGTTAGTCCAAACTAGCGCCGTCACAGTGCAGTTGAAAAGAGTTGGCCAAGGCACATCGTTGGCTGCATCTTGGGTGTTTTAAGCGCCGGGGCAGTAGCTTAGAGACTATCACAGGCCTAACCCCAGGCGCCTCTTCAGGGTCCCCGCGCCGGTGACTGGTCCAACAGGGCGTTGGTGGCTTCAACGTGCAGTGTTTCCAAATCGGGCAGCCAGTTAGACGGCGCAAAACCACAATGCCCAGGCCTCTAATAGGCGCCCAGAATATGCAACTATTTTGGAGGGATCTACTATGGATTCCTGACGTTGACTGCCCGAGTTGAGTTGTTCATGGTAAAACCAACATGGTCCCCCAGTTGTTTCTTCTCTGCCCTTTCCAAATCTGTATTCAATACTGTAGATTGTTCCCCATCTTTGAGTTGACTTGACTCGATTTGAACCTGTTCTGCGACAATTAACCTCCTCGTTCCGACACAAACTATAATATCACCATCGCCAACACAGAACCCCTGGCCCCCGCGAAACACTCATGGTATCCGCATCAAGGGGACCCTTCTCACAGCAACTGTCTCATAAGAACCAGGCATAACATAATAGCAGCGAACGAAACTGCTGCTATTCCCCCCTCGTCTGTAACGTTTCAACTTCCGCTGGTTTATTCAAACCATCTCGGCATCCACCTCTTCCGTACTCGATCTGGCAATTCCATACCTCCTGGCAAGACGCATTATACCTCTTTGGACAAGGCTGTTGAGTCGTGTTGCATCAGACTTCGGATTACGGATCTTCCTTCCTACTCGATTCGATTTGACTCTTGGCTCGGACTCGACATCTTTTTTTTTTCTTCGACCGTTTATGAACTCAATCTCTCTCGCGATCTCATCCGAACTTTTCTCATCCTTCTTTTTCTTGGGTCGCTCTTGTTACTCAGCGTCCTCATCAACACTCCCTCCACTGGCTCCTCAGCCACGACTTTCGCTTCCTTTTGCTGCTGGATCAGTGTCTTCTTCTTTTTTTCTCTTATAAGGGTTGGTTAATAAAATAATTAACTCGTTTTCTTACAAAAAACTACCACACCGTCCTCAAACGAGAGGTATACCAACAGTAGTCCTGTCGCCGGCCGACTTCGACTCTCTTAATTTTCATACACACGACGCAAAACCGCAAGGATGGGTTCGCAACTCGGGTTCGTCGAATTAATAAAGAAGCAGTTTGTACCCGGCAAACTGCTTTATCACTTTCTTTTCTGGACGTTTCACTGGGGCATCTTTGCCTATGGATGGTGAGTTGAAAACAATCCTCCAAAAGCGTCTCATCACTAACCTGCTCTTATCAAGGTGGAAGCAAGCTGTAGACCCTAGACTCGCAGGTCTCAACACACTCAAATTCTCAGTATGGATCTCGCGAGGTGCTGGTTTAGTTCTCAGTGTCGACTGCATGCTTATTCTCCTCCCCGTATGCCGAACCGTTATGCGATGGGTTCGACCCAAGATTCGCTTCCTCCCTCTCGATGAGAACCTGTGGATGCATCGCCAGCTCGCCTACTCCATGCTTCTCTTCACCTGCCTTCACACAGGCGCTCACTACGTCAACTTTTACAACGTCGAAATCACTCAGATCCGACCCGTCACGGCTCTTCAGATTCACTATGCTCAGCCTGGTGGTATCACTGGTCACATCATGCTTCTCTGCATGCTGCTCATGTTCACCAGCGCTCACGCTCGTATCCGTCAACAATCGTTTGAGACGTTTTGGTACACTCACCATCTCTTCATCCCTTTCTTCCTCGGCCTCTACACCCACACAGTCGGATGTTTCGTGCGTGACACTGCCGAAGCTTTCTCACCATTTGCCGGCGACGAGTTCTGGGAGCACTGCATTGGTTACCTTGGATGGCGATGGGAGCTCTGGACTGGTGGTGCATACCTCCTCGAGCGCCTCTGGCGTGAGGTTCGCGCTCGTCGATCTACAAAGATTACCCGAGTCGTCCGTCACCCCTACGATGTGGTAGAGATTCAGTTCAACAAGCCATCTTTCAAGTACAAGGCCGGTCAGTGGCTCTTCCTTCAGGTGCCTTCTCTGTCCAAGTACCAGTGGCATCCCTTTACCATCACTTCGTGTCCCTTTGACCCTTACGTGTCAGTTCACGTTCGCCAGGTTGGTGACTTTACCCGAGAGCTGGGTGATGCCCTCGGTGCCGGTGCTGCTCAGGCTAAGCTTTACGACGATGTTGACCCCATGGGAATGTACGAGGTTGCCCTTCAGAACGGTGACCAGATGCCCGCTCTTCGAATTGATGGACCTTACGGTGCGCCTGCCGAGGATGTTTTCGAGAACGAAATCGCTGTGCTTATCGGTACCGGTATTGGTGTCACTCCTTGGGCCGCTATCCTCAAGAACATCTGGCATCTCCGCAACTCTCCCAACCCTCCCCGCCGTCTCCGCCGAGTTGAGTTCATCTGGGTTTGCAAGGATACCGGTTCATTCGAGTGGTTCCAGACTCTGCTGTCATCTCTTGAAGAGCAGTCAAACGAAGCAGCACGTATGCCTGGCAGCACAGGCGTCGAATTCCTCAAGATCCACACCTATCTCACACAGAAGCTGGATATCGACACTGCTCAGAACATTGTCCTCAACAGTGTCGGTTCTCAGATGGATCCCCTGACAGAACTACAATCACGAACCAACTTTGGCCGACCTGACTTCCCCCGCCTATTCACAACCATGCGAAACGGTATTTTGGACCGTACATACCTCAACGGTCTAGAGTCACACATCCGCACGACAGTTGGTGTTTATTTCTGTGGTCCTTCAGCTGCTGGTAAGTTACATTCTAAACCATACTATTGTTCGATACATGCTAACAAAATCTTTAGCTCGTGATATTAAACTTGCATGCAAAGCAGCAACCGTGCCCGACGTGGATTTCCGTTTCTGGAAGGAGCACTTCTAAGCTTGCGATCGTTTTGATTACTTTCTTTTTAATTCCAGGATACCATCAAATATAGTAAATTCTGCGTACAAGCACACGGCCGTTGAAAATCAATGAAATGAATGAGCAGACCCCAATGATGTGAACAAACTAACCTATTTGGTGGCGTTAACTTGCAAAACCGCCTCTGGCACGTAAAACTCAGTGCTGACTTGATTGTGTGATCGTCCTGTTTCGTGTATGTATTCCGGTAGGCCAAGTATCACAACTAAACTCCAAACACGGCCCGGTTTATAGGCTTGGCTTAAGTGACAATAATAACGCCGATATACACATGGCAGGGTTGCGTTTTGTGGGCTGCATCCATGATGAATAATATGATATACTGTTTA
>NC_031951.1:2319605-2384522 GCF_000303195.2 Fusarium pseudograminearum CS3096
TATAGCTAGCCAATATCTGCCCTCTTGGCACACCCTAGTAATTGTTTCAATTTCCGCCTCTTTTGTTTCCCTGCCTAGTAAACATAGAACTGTTGTGTAAGTGGCAGGGTGTCTGCAGGCGCTGCCTCACAAATCTCCCCATCAGCTTCGACAGTGTAACTTTCAGGATCAACACGCATCCGAGGCTTAGTATCATTATGTTTCATATCACTCTTGCCAATAGAACGACATCCGCGAACAGCCTCGACACGACTGCGTAGGCCATAGGAGGCAATGGCACCCGTTTCGATAGATGCGGATGAGACGAAGAGAATGCTTGTAGAAGCGCAGTGGGGCGAGAACATGGGCCGAGCAATAATGGGTTGGACCGTTGGAATAGAGGCGTTAGGATCACCCTAATACGATGTTAGTAACGTGCAAACAGCAATGGTTAAAGGGGGGAAGCAAATATGTACCATCTGCGCATATGCGATATGCCCGCCCTTGAGGACATAGCTAGGCTTCGTGCCAAACCATGCAGGATCCCACAGAACTAGATCCGCAAATTTTCCAACTTCGATACTTCCTATAACATGTCCAAAGCCCTGGGCAATGGCTGGGTTAATAGTGTACTTGCTCACGTAGCGCTTGACACGCGCATTGTCAGCTCCCGTGCCCTCGTCTTCAGGCAACCAGCCTCTCTGAACCTTGTTCTTGTGTGCCGTGTTCCACGTTCTCAGAATAACCTCGCCACAACGCCCCATTGCCTGCGAGTCGGAACTCATCATGCTGATAGCGCCCTTGTCGTGCAAAACATCTTCGGCAGCGATAGTCTCAGCGCGGATGCGACTCTCAGCAAAGGCAACATCTTCGGGGATGTTCTTGGACAAGTGATGGCAAACCATAAGCATATCGAGATGTTCGTCCAGAGTGTTGAGTGTAAACGGTCTCGTGGGGTTGGTGGACGATGGGAGCACGTTCTCATGCTCTACTACAGAGATGATATCTGGCGCGTGGCCACCCCCCGCACCTTCGGTATGATATGTGTGGATAGTGCGTCCTTTCATCGCAGCGATAGTAGACTCGACAAAGCCAGCCTCATTGAGCGTGTCTGTATGAATAAGGCACTGGATATCAAACTCATCGCAAACACTGAGACAGGCGTCTATAGCCGCCGGTGTACTGCCCCAATCCTCGTGCAACTTGAGACCACATGCGCCAGCATTGACCTGATCACGAAGACCCTCGGGAGAGCTATCATTACCTTTGCTTGTGATGCCAATGTTGATAGGGAGTTGATCGCATGCTTGGAGCATTGAACGCATGTAGTGAACGCCAGGAGTACAAGTCGTTGCGTTTGTTCCCGCACTATCGATGTGGTGAGTTTGTGAGATGCGGTGGCAGGAGGAGACATTGGACTAACCTTGGACCTGTACCTCCGCCAAGCATGGTGGTTACACCAGACGCAAGTGCTTCGGGTACTTGCTGTGGACAGATAAAGTGAATATGAGAGTCAATTGCACCAGCGGTGACAATCTTCCCCTCGCCTGCAACGACATCGGTACAGCTACCGACGACCATTCCTTCTGTTACGCCATCCATAACATCTGGGTTTCCTGCCTTTCCGATAGCCACGATCATACCTTCCTTGATTCCAATATCTGCCTTATAGATACCAGTCCAGTCAACAATGAGGGCGTTTGAAACTACGAGATCGAGAGTCTCGGCGTCTGTTCGTCCACTCGCCTGACCCATTCCCTCGCGTAGCGTCTTTCCGCCACCAAACTTGCACTCATCGCCGTAGATGGTCTCGTCGCGTTCCACTTTGATCCAGAGATCTGTGCTGCCAAGTCTAACAAGATCGCCAGTTGTAGGGCCAAACATAGTCGCGTACGAGGCGTGATCCATCTGGAAGGGGTCGATATGGGCCATGTCCCCTGCGGGGTGCGATTTGTGAGCATATCCAGCTTTTTGTAATCGAGCAAGAATCTCATCAGCGCGCGAGAGGTCGACAACGCCCGATGCAAGGTTGTTACCACCATGAATCACACGTTTGCCGCCAATTTCAACCAGAGTAACAGTCTTGGTGTCACCAGGTTCGAATCGCACTGACGTTCCAGCTGGGATATCAAGACGGTATCCATATGAGCGGATACGGTCAAACTCAAGCTGCGGGTTAGTCTCGATAAAGTGATAATGCGATCCAACCTGGATAGGTCTATCTCCCATACTCGTTACTTGAAGACGAATTCTCTTTCTTCCCTCGTTGAGAGTAATCTTTTTGGTCTTGACGGGCACAACCGCACCAGGTTGTTTGTCGAGTTGGTACTCTTTAGCAGCTGCCATGGGGAAGATGCTGTTATCTGGAACGGGAAGAAAGCTTCCGTAAAGAGCCCTTCGCAAGTCTCCATCATCTGAGCTGATGGGGTTATGGACTGTGACAAGGTACGTTCCAGATGGAAAGGTGCCCTCGACTTGAATCTCATGGAGGGTGGCGCAAACTGAGGGCATAACATGACGACGTCCTAGCATCGTCGCGCCCAGCGCCATCAAGTCAGATACGGTATGGTTTCCATCTCTGATGAGTTCATGGAGGTTATTAGCAATGAGAGCCTATGGTTTTACCGTGTTAGTCGCGGTACGGCACAGCAACTTTGCCATTGGCGTTATATATCTCAACAAGACTCAATGTGTACTCACCACAGCCTCTGAGTGATTCAACTTGACGCCTCTCGCCAAACGTCTCTGTGCAAGTGCTCCCAGCTGAGAGATGACTAGCTTGTCGATCTATAAAGCGTGTTAGAGTGCTGATACTTTTCTGTAGTGTAGTAGCCGCAACAACCCTGCTACGGCCATGTCTCCAACCAACGACATGACTCGACAAACTGGGTCTCTCAAGCTTGGCGAATGAAAACGAACCTCTTTAGGTACCAGATGCATCTTTGCGATATTAAACTCTTTTTTCGACTTATCAACGACAGGTTAAAGAGGTCAAGAAGGGGAGAGTGAGGATGGAGCCTAGATTAGTAGCATGGCAGCTTTCTCGGCACGGATTAGCCGCATCAAGGTAGTAGCCTAACGTTAACTGAGTTTCTACCCCATGACTTATTCGGCCGTAACATCCGTCTACCTTAGTCCCATGTAGCTTGAGATAACGGGCTTCCTGCGGCCGGCGGCTTCGTTGATAAGTAGAGGACGGTCGATTGGCCAAGTATCTACGCCCGTCGCTGACAGGGATTAACATCATTGAATACACCAAAATCAAGCTACTATTGGCTCTGAACTTATCGATTGTGTATGCTGTAATACATATTCGATAACGCTTCAAAGAGCCTATTTAATTGGTTTGTACAAGTCAAATGCACAAAAGATCAATCGGACACTCTACTTCGCACAAAATCTTTGATAAATGTTGTTAGTATGCAGTTTAAATTAACTACCATCCTTCAACTTGGAAATCATGCTAGTCATTCATCATGCTGCATCCATTTATTTCCCTAAGCAAACCATAGCTGGTGGTTCTCTCCATCCCGCATCAAACAATTGCGCTTCAACTCCAGTCCATGCCGTTAAACGCCTCGCTTTGAATCAAAATGCACCATGAAAATAGAGAAGCTATGTTGAGGAATCAAAGCCTAGGGGGTCTGGGCCAGATAGGACTGCTATTCCTCCTCCACCTCCTCATCCCATTGTTCCTTCTCCTTGTTCATGAGTTCCGTCATATCTGCTGGCTTGAAGATGGAACTTTCAGAGTCTGTCATCCTTGGAACCTTTCTCAGACTCTCATCGTCAAATACAGATCCAATGGTGTCGATCCATCGCTTTCGCCTCTCCATGAGGGTCTTGGTGACATCGCCAATACCAGGCCGAGCAGTGCCTGCAGCGCCTCCAACAAAGTGGCTGCCACCACCCGCACCTCCAGGTCGTTTTGTTTTCTTGCTTTTACCCATCGTTCTAGTCCGCTTAAGATATGCGGCCTGTACTTGCGAGTCGAGATCTTCCAATATTGTTTGGTATTCTTGATAGGCCATGCGTTCCCGAACGAGGTCTGTCAGGCGGGATTTACGCGCGCCATTGATCAGCATCTGATCTTTGAGCCTATTCTGCAAAAGTCGTAGTCTTGCTGCAACCTCGTCGTCATAATGCCCGTCATACTCTGCTTCAAATCCTTCCAGGGGGAGGAAGCCAATATGTCGGAGTTCCTGCTTGATACGTTCATCAACTTGAGAGTACTCCAGCTTAGGATGCGATGCCTTTTTCCAAGCCTCTGTTGACGACTCTGACATGAAAGCCGCGGGCTGTTGATTTGATTTATCGTCCGAACTTGCAGGCTTTTCATCAACATCAGCATCACCGTTCATACTCATGCTGATATCTCCATTGGTAGTCCCGTTTGTCGCAGGCTTGTCATCAACAGATTGCGCACGAGCCTCGGGCCTGAGTGTTTGCATCAACCTGGTCAACCAAGGACCAACGGATAGCTTGTCAGTTTCTCCAACATCGTCGTCCATGTTGTCAATACTGCCTCGTGGTTGGTTCTGCGGTAGCTTATCGCGTCCTTGTTGTGGTGTGTCGATCGACATAGCACCGTCCTCCTCGGCCCAAATCTCTGTGTAGTGTCGCTTGCCACGTTTGGGCATGACGAAAGGTGTGACACGATCCCCTCGTTCGCGCAAGAAGGCCAAATCTTCCTCAGAGAACGGTCGGAAGAATGGCTCGACATATGTTGAGAACGTACTGAAGTTGATCTGACTGTTGGGCTTAGCATTGCTGAAGTCCTTGTCTGGTGGGTCGCCGGCGATGAGGTCGGCAAGATCCGAAGGGGGGTATGTCGCAACCGAATAGATTTCCTTGCGCTCTTCATCTGGCATTCCGGGGTAAGTTGGCCGGATTTCGTATATCGTTGGGTCGGGGAAAGTAGAGGGATCCTCGCCGAACGTCATGGCTTGAGGTTGTTCGCGACGAGGTGGCGCGCCCTCGTCTTCTGAGCTGGAGGACTCTTCGTCGTCGTCTTTTTTGTCTTCCGTTTTTAACTTTTTGTCGCCATCCCCAGGCGAACCAGCGTGAGTAGGAGATAAAGGAGAGCTTGGGTCGCGGTCGTGTTTGCGGTTTTTAGAGTCTCGTAATGGCGACGAACGCTCTGCGAAAAGTTAGCATTGACCCAAAGCTTACAGTGGTGGACAGTTGCGTGCACTGGCAAGCACCTGTCGCCGCGCATGCCTCAGGCGCATAGCGAATAAACGTACCAACATTGGTCTCTTGCGGTGCCAGTGAATCAGGCTTCTTTCTTTTGTGCTTTGGTCGCTTTCCTTCTTGTTCCCCGTCACGGCTTCCATAATCTTCGGAAGGTCGCTTCTTGCGCTCATCTGCCAGGTGTCTCATGCCGCGGTCATAGAACGTAGAGCGCTTCTCCATAATATTGGATAAATTCTTTAAACGTTCAATCATGCCGTCAAGGCTCTTTGAATCCGGGATGGTGGCATTGGAGGCGGACTGGTCGACAATATCATCGTAGGTGAGGTTGCGGAAAAGAATGACCCTAGTATTAAGGTAGTCCGGATCGTAAAACTCGGTCGGTGGGAGACTAGCTGTCGCGACTGCTGGAGCAGGCGTCGTGTTGCGGCTCTGCTTCTGTATTGCCGAGTTCTTCTTGCCCGTCCCCTTCTGACTCGGCCCAGGCGGCATAATGGCTGATGTTTAGGGATTTAGCCAGCGTGGAATGATCCGAATATGATTACGATGTTGTCTAAGTGGCTTGATGAGATGGAATCGAATGTTAAGGAGATAGGATTTGATGAAATGCGACAGCTGAGCATGGAGAACGACACGGCTCGGAACTAAGACGCGCGATCTTATTAACGTGCGTCACAGGGCAGGCGTTGCCGGTACGTACCTTCCTTACCCCGATGCCCTCCACTTTCTCAGAGGGAAACAATCTTAGTGGTCCGTAGCTGCTTCTAAGGTAACGGCAGGTAAGAGATATCAGACTTCAGAAATCGTAATACCATCAAAAGAGATGTCAGCAGTATTTACTGTTTTCGTATTGTTGCATACTACTAACCTTGGAGGAAAAGTTAATTAAATTACTTCTAAATTATTGTCACATTTTACCCTCTTTTAAGACAATACAAAGTGTAGGTACCCAATACTAACAATAGCTGTGCATTCAGCATCACCAATTGACCACCTGCAGTGAAGATACCCTCAATAGAAACGAAAAAGCACCATCAGAACCGATAACTCCCGTGCGACTCAATTGGTCTTTTCTTCGCTGCCACAAAGGACCATCTCATATCTATATTCACTGTGATCTTGGAGGCTGTTGCAGGTGCCCTTACGCTGGAGTTGATTGCTGCATGTGGTGGGCTGCTCTACTCTGATTGGTGCTTGAGCCTCTCATCTGGGACGACCAACTAACACGAAAATTCCAACCATGGCTCAACCCAAACAATATCACAGAATGTTACTGTATTCCATGAGAATATTTGGATTCACTTGGATCCTCTTTCATCTTCATATGAAGAGCCACTCAATCTGCCAGAGTACTGTCACAATTGAGGATTCAGCTTCTCTCAACACCAAACTATGCCCAAAGACCGTCAACTTCTACTGCTGCACAAGAACAAGATCGTCTATATTGAGTTGAGACCAGTACTAATCTATACCCCACTCACACGCTATACAGAACGTCAACTCTTCATAGCGAACGAAGGATGGCACATGTCTGCCGTCGCCGTAGCCTTGCAAGGCCCCTGGAATTATACCTACCATGAACATGTGCTTCACTTATTGGCTACCATCCCTATTACCCAACTCCCGGCTCATGCCTAGAATGAACACTGATGGCGGGGTTATCATGACTATCTGGTGGGGTTGAGAAGATCAACAGGGCCTTGCAGACAGACGCAAGTGATTTCGCGTCAAGTACTCGTGTTTGAGGCGTTATGGCCGCTCCGCCGAGATCATTGCTACCGAACTGAGTCCCAAATTAACTGGTGTAGAATTGAATTCTCCTGCATATATATCCCTAGCCTGTCCTGTTTTCGTTCCCTCAATTCTTCTCTATCTTAAACCTGATCGTGTGAACTGCTTTCAACACAGCTTACAAGCCTCCTCCTTTCAACACTTATTCTCTCAGCATACAATGAGAGAGTACCATGGCTTCTCATGTACGTCTTCACTTATTCAATGGTACCGGCACCTACTGATTAAACTGCTAGGGTGGTAATATGTTATCTTTGGCTAACGCCCAGTCCCTGCTAGCCGGTATCGTTGCGGCTGCCCTCAGTACGCTCTGCCTTATCTCAGTCTTCTCCAGCAAGAGTCAGGACGAAAGCCCGGGCTTGATCAAGTCATTCTTCCTCTTCTTTTACTCTTCTTTCCTCAAGCCCCACCAGGGCGACTC
This sequence comes from Fusarium pseudograminearum CS3096, assembly GCF_000303195.2. Taxonomy (NCBI): domain Eukaryota; kingdom Fungi; phylum Ascomycota; class Sordariomycetes; order Hypocreales; family Nectriaceae; genus Fusarium; species Fusarium pseudograminearum. Next base: position 2,326,990 of record NC_031951.1, read on the forward strand.
CAAGGGCAACCAGCAAGATGCCCTTGAGAGCTTCTACAAGAAGCAAGCCGGTGCTTACGATGCTACCCGAAAGGTCCTCCTCCGTGGTCGTGAGGACATGCTGGCGCTTGTTGCCGCACAAATGCAGGCGAAGCTAAAGGATAACAAAAAGACAAAGAGAGTTTGGGTCGACGTGAGTCTCGTTAGTATGTTCAATGGGTTTTCAATGGCTAACACACCAGTTTGTAGATAGGCGGCGGTACTGGTTTCAACATAGAGGCCATGGGCGCCTTCGTCGATGTCCCTACCTTCTTCTCTAGCGTATACCTCGTCGACTTTTCCCCGTCTCTTTGTGAAGTGGCGAAGAAGCGATTCGACCGTCTTGACTGGAAGAACGTCAAGGTGGTTTGTGAGGATGCTCGCAAGTTTCGTCTTGAGGATTACGAATCTGGTATACCCTCAAAGTCAATTCCGCCTCGCTCTCCGGCCCTGAGCTACTTTGATAAGCCTCGCCCTGATTTTGGCGGTGCGGACTTGATCACAATGTCATACAGTCTGTCCATGATTGTGAGTTCACCGGGTACCATACATGAGCAACATACTAATTGGATATCAGCCTGACTATTACTCGGTCATCGACTCAGTGACTTCTCTCCTGTCACCTCAAGGTATCATGGGCGTTGTAGACTTTTATGTCCAGAACAAGGTCGACTTTGCCTTCCGAAACTACACTGGAGGTCTTGTGGATCGTCACGTCAACTTCTTGTCTCGAAGCTTCTGGCGTTCCTGGTTTGATCTTGACCGGGTTGGTCTTGAACCCAGTCGCCGGGATTACCTCGAATATAAGTTTGGCACTGTCCTCAACGTCAACACTCGTAACAAAGGATTGGGTGCCATTCCCTACTATATTTGGCTTGGTTGCCATAAGAAACCCTTCTCGTCATCCAGTCTCCCCCATGAGATTGTCGAGCGCATTGATGCTTTGGTTACAGAGTCTCCTTACCTCTATCCTGCCAACCACGGAGATGCTTTGACTCGTGCGATTGAAAGATCTGCACCTGAAATTCGGTCCAAGGCATTCCTCACTGCTGTTTCCAACCTTTCCTCCAACCTACCTCTGCCTTCTTTCTTTTACCAGAATCATCACTGGCGCATCTACTACGATGAGCAGCTTGCCAAGCATACCCAGTTCAAGGATGAGTACATCTATGCTTTTACTTGGGAAGACACTCGAGTCGATGAGCGCATCTTGAAGCTTGGTGCTGACGACAAGGTTCTCGCCATCACTTCTGCCGGCGACAACATCCTCTCATACCTCCTCCAAAGCCCTGCGCGTGTTCATGCCGTCGACCTGAACCCAACTCAAAATCATCTTCTTGAGCTCAAGGCAGCTTCATATACTGCCCTCCCTTATGAAGATTTCTGGAAGATCTTTGGAGATGGCAAGCATCCTCGTTTCCGAGAGCTTCTCATCACCAAGCTTTCGCCTCACCTTTCAGGTCGCGCATTCCAGTATTGGCTCAAGAACGTCCATGTATTCCAAAACAGCAGTGGTTACGGCCTCTATGATACCGGAGGCTCCCGTCACGCAATCCGTGTTTTCCGCTGGATTGCCCGAATTTTCGGCCTACAGAAGGCTGTGAAGCAGCTCCTTGAGGCCAAGACCCTTAATGAGCAACGAGAGATTTGGCGACGCAAGATTCGACCTGCACTTCTGTCTAAACTTGTCTGCAATTTGGTCGTATCTCAAGAGAGCTTCCTCTGGGCTGCGCTCGGTGTCCCCAAGAACCAGTTGGCCATGATTGAGGCTGATCATGCCACCTCCGACTTGGTCAAGGGTCCCAAACCCGCTGCAAAGAACACTCGTTCTCATGCCATCTGGCACTACATGGTCAACACTCTTGATCCTGTTGCAGAGGAAACCCACATTGCTGCCGATAACCCTTACTACTATGTCTGTATGGACGGTAAATTCTCGCCTAAGTGTCATCCAGACTATCTCAGCCCCCGAGCTCATGCAAAGCTCTCTCGTCCCAGTGCTCTTGACGGTCTTCGCATCCACACCGATGAGCTTGAGGAAGTTATCGCGCGCATTACTCCTGGCACTTTGACCGTTGCCGTCGTCATGGACAGCATGGACTGGTTTGATACTGGATCCCGAGCTGCTGCCGCTCAAATCGCAAAGCTTAACCGAGCATTAGCAATAGGCGGTCGTGTGCTCCTTCGTTCTTCGGCGTTGACCCCTTGGTATATCAAGGAGTTCGAAGGTCACGGATTCACTCCTAAGCGACACGGGGCTCGCACTGATGGAGCGTGCATAGACCGAGTGAACATGTATGCTAGTTGCTGGATCTGCACAAAATCGGAGAACTTGCCCCCTCCTACACCCGAGATGGATCGAGCTGGGGGTTGCGAGATCACGTCATTGACCATTTGATCGTCATAGCTGGAATAGGAGAAAGGGCAAGGGAATTTAGCGTTAGTACGAAACATAGCAATAAATTGAAAAAGTAAAACAAGTGATTTCGCGCAATCTGGCTCCGGTCCTTTATCGCTGAAAAAAGGGAATCGTCTTGTTTGAAATTGACACAATCTTCGGTAACTCAAAGGAAATTTTCTATACAGGTGCCCGCAGTCATAAACCTGCTCGACAAGTAAAACTGCCAATAATATGCTTCCTTCATATACATACATCAATTAGCCATCTACCAACTTACGCCTTCCAGACTCGTCGGACAGCCTCAGTGATACCAACGTCGTTGGTCTCGAACTCGTACAGTCCCACGCCGACAAGAACCGTAGCGATGTTGAGAAGCCAGTTGAAAGTCTTGCGGAGACCGGGGTAGGTCCTTGAGGGGATGTAGTCGATGACGACCTGCTGGAAGCCCATATGGGAGTGGAGGAGGAGGACACTACAGAGGATGGCGTCGAGGGTAGGGTTGAGAGAGCCAGCAGCGAAGGGAGCGACGGTCAAGGGGACGAGGCCGGCGGCGAGGAAGCGCTCGAAAGTCCAGTGGTAAGAACCGTGGGTGGAGCTGGGCTCGGGAACGGGAGCAGGTTCGTTGACTATGAGTGAATGTGTCAGCTATTCAAGTCTCTATCATGTGAAGCCAGCCAAGTTGCGATCCAGCTTCAGGGTATATCGTTTCGTACTTCCACCCTCAATGCGCTCTGCAGGTTCTTGTTAGTAATAGTAGCTATAATTTGATACGATTACACATACGAGGTCCGGGAGGGAGAATAGCAGATCGTCGGGTGGTGTTATGGAAAGCAGCAACGCCCTTAAGCTGAGTTCGGATGCTAGGCATGAAAGTGCTTCGGGTCGCGGGGATAGCAGCAGTGGCCAATCGAGAAGCCATAGCGGTCTGCCTAAGCAGAGAGGAACGCGCAATTGAGGCCATTTTGAAGTCTTTTGAGGATTCTTGTGGTGTTGTCGCGGCACTCAATTGGTGGCTGCTTCGAAGGGCTTTTTGGAGTAGTTAGAGTTGATGATGTATGGGATCCTTCAATTCAAACCGACCCGGAACTGAAGCAGCCTCATTGCCGAGGATCTCGAATTACATGTTTTGTGATTGGCTGGCTGCGCTCCGAAGGTTTCCCTGTGGTGTGGATACTTTAGGTCACTCAGGATCCAATCAACGCTCGCCTCGCAAACTCTTATGTGATTGGTCAACACTTTTTTTTCTTTTTGAGCATGGATCTAGTCTCATCCGACGTCGCTTAGGGAATTTTTTGGTACTACTAGCATTCAAGCTATTCAGGCCTGGGGAGAATTTGAGTACGGGTTGGAATTTCACATGTCGACATTTTTTTTAATCTAGGAATTCCTTCATCACAACCTGAGCGTTTCGCTCTGTTCTTAAACCATGACGAGTCGCGCCCTCATCTCGAAACTTCCGTCTACACGACCTACCATACATTCAACATGTCTTAGCGGACAACGGCCCCTCCAAGTTCGATATATTGCGACGACATACCTCAACAAGGTCGCAGCAGGTGAAGCAAGATGGAAAGAGAGAGCTCAACAGATCAAGAAGGGCGAGATTCCGCATACATGGGACATTCTTCAAGAGCGAGGATATATCAAGGATGTGGCAGGGTATGCGACGCCAGAAATGATGCACAAAATTATATCTAACTTATACACTGCAGTACACCCGACAAGATCAAGGAGATTATGCGTGTAAAGCGGATAGGTTCCTACGTCGGTATTGATCCCACCGCCGACTCAATGCACGTTGGTCACTTGCTACCAATGATGCCCATGTTCTGGATGTGGTTCCATGGCTATCCCGCTGTCACCTTGATCGGTGGCTCGACTGCCCGCATTGGCGATCCTACCGACCGACTCGAAAGCCGACAGATCCTTTCTAATGCCGACATTTCGAAGAACATCACCAAGATTCACGTTCAGTTGACCAGGATATGGAGTAACGTACATGTATTGAAGGAGAAGTACGGCTACCCCAATGACTGGGCTGCTACCCATCGATTATTGAACAACAATATGTGGCTGGGAAACCTTACTCTCTACGACTTTGCCAAGAGGATAGCCAGGCATACAAGAATTGGACCGATGCTGGCTAAAGATACGTGAGTTTTCATTCACCCAAAGGTAGTGATTCACAGTCTAACACAGCATTATAGTGTGAAGCGCAAGATGACGGAAGGTGACGGAATGTCATTGGGTGAATTTATGTATCCTCTCCTTCAAGGGTGGGACTTTTGGCACATGTACAACAAACTCGGTATTCAGATGCAGATCGGAGGATCTGACCAGTATGGGAACATCACGGCCGGTATCGACGCTCTCAAGACCATTCGCGAAACCGAGGAGGCCCCCCACTTGAAGAAGCCATCGACCTGGGACCACGAGCCAGTCGGCTTCACTGTTCCTTTATTGACTGATGCTTCTGGTGCCAAGTTCGGCAAGAGCGCGGGAAATGCTGTCTGGCTCGATGAATTCAAGACAACGCCATTTGATCTGTACGGATACTTTGTCCGACGCTCAGACGACGAGGTAGAAAAGCTCCTCAAGATGTTTACCTTTATGCCTATGGAGAAAATCTCCACGATCATGGAGCAGCACCGAGCCAATCCTCAGGAGCGAAAAGCGCAGCATGCTCTGGCCTTCGATTTTGTTTCACTTATTCACGGTTCAGAAAGGGCTGTCAAGGAGGCACAGCAGCACGAATTCCGTTTCGGCTCGAGGCTAAGTGGTATTGCTAAAGAACCTTCGCCGGATTCGGGTATCATCACTCCTAATAACGCACCGAGAAGCGATATTAAGCTTCCGCGCTCTATTATGGACCTTTCGCCGGCCAAGATTCTCCACGCATGTGGTCTGGCTTCAAGCAGCAGCGAGGGAAATCGCCTCCTTTCACAGCAGGGTGCTTACATCGCTGCCCAGCCTGGTCAGAAGAGAGGACTTGTCCCTGGAAACCTGTCATGGACGCCTATGAAGGCCTGGTTCCCTGAGGAGACAGCTAAGTTCCTTATCGACGAGCGCATGCTCATTATGCGAAAAGGCAAGCATAACGTGCGTATTGTCGAGCTGATCAGTGATGAGGAGTTTAAGAAGAGCGGCGAGATCTACCCCGGCCAGCACGGCACTGGTCTTCTCCGTAGAATGAAGGAGGAGCTTAAGAAAGAGATGGAGGCGGCCGGCGAGAACTTATCCGACATGGAGATTACCAGGATGGCAGAGAGGAAAAAGGCTAGGCTCCAGGTTGCCAACAACCCGAACATCGAATTGCCCGATAAGCGGGAGATACGCGATCGATACAGGAACGGAGGTTCAGATAAATAAGGAGTCTGCGTGCAGTCGGCACACCTTTTCCGTGTAGGATAGCACACTGTACTATATTGTAATCTGCATGATACCATAGAAACGATGTAAAATGATACAACACATGGGTGTAACACTGTCGGTTCTGTGCCTATCTGTAAAAGACTGCCAGGTCGCCCTTTGGGACCGGTAACTTCTTGAGCTTCTCCATAATGTCGCTGTCGGTCAAGTTTTGTTCTGTAATGATCTGGTCGAAGTGATGGCAGCCATCTGTATACTTCTGTAGGGGATCTCCTCCTGTAATCGGCCGACTCTGGCCAGATGCCAGAGCAGCCAGGTATTGCTTGGAGACGACAAACTTGTGAACCCTGTATATGCAACCTTTAATGACGCCGAATTGGACGAACCTGCGAACATCAACGAAACGCAAGACTTCAAAGCCCGAGTCTTGATGCCCCTTGAGCCATTCCATGACGGACTTGCCTGGAGTGAATGTGGACATAAGTTTAATAAGGTGATAGTTGCTTACGAGGCCACGGCCGTGAGAAACATACGAAGCACACTCGTCAACCATTCCGTCAATGTTTCGAATAAAATCGTGGATGCCAGGACGGGGTGCATAGCATGCACTAAAAAAGAACATGTCGAGGAGAAGGATGGTATCATAGTAGAGAAGATGGCGGAGTGCAGTCTTGGCTAGCTCAAGTGAGACGGAAGCTGCGTGGGCGATGCGTCGAACATCAGAAACACCATCGATATGGGATATGACCTTTTGCAGGGTAAGATCCCATGTAGGGTCCATTATGTCCGCGAATTTGGCTTTGGGCACGGGTACATGCCAACCTCGAACCCTGGGAGGGTCAATATGATGAGGGAAGAGCTTCATGTTGATGGTGTTGGCCTCGTCTATGCAGTGATGAGTATGAGATGTGTTTTGACAGCGACTAAAAACTTACCGACAGGAATCATGCACTCTCCATAGTTGTCCAGATCCTCCTTGACAATCTCCAATAAGCTGTCGATGGGTCTCCTCCCTGCGCCCTTTGTCTCTGCATTCTGACTTAGATACTCATTCTGCTTCTCCATTTCGGAGAAAGTAGAAGCTAGACCGCGAACGACGCGCTCATAAGGCACATGATCGACGTCAGCGTCAAGAACGAGGCCGAAGTTGAAGATGAACTCATTACGAGAGTATTTCGTGTGAGGAATAACCACAGGGTGTCCTAGTACTGTGTACTTTCCATCTGGTGTGTTAATGGTCAGGTAGCGATTGCAAAAAGCCTGCCTGGGAATGATGTACTCATGAAGCACGTCAAAATCAATGAGAGGGGATTTAGTTGAGCCGTCCACGGGGGTGATGCAGCCCGCAGGAGACTGGGCGACAATCTTGGGACCTTTGAATAATATCAGAAATGGGAAAGATGATACGATGGGTACAAGATGGGTCTTTATCTACCTTCTTGAGGGAAGAACCTGGCGTAAAAGATGCCTTGAATCATCATGGGTTTTTGCGTTATGACTTGTTGCTGACCATATCTTTATTATATATAACAGTTTTAGTTAAAAGTTGGTGAGCTCTTGTGCTAAAATCAACCATTCAGTCATGAGATTTTCCCGGTCATTTTATTGATCGGTTGTGTATGCGAGACCAAATGGCGATGGTTGGAGATGAATGAATGAATGCTTAAAGTTTCATGTCACGTCGCTAAACACCACGGCAGAGCTAAGCTGGCAGACTGGTTACCCTGGACCAACAAACATCACTGGACTTTGGCGGTTGCAGACCGTTGGTGTAAGAGAGGCTCGGTAACGACAGGCGGTTACAATGTCCTCAGATAGATGTTGTCAATTCTATATATGGTTTGGTGCTATAACTTATTTGTTCCAAGCTCGACACAATATGTTGTCGTTCTGGTTTGCCCGATTGCTTTATACTTACACTCAACCATGCATCCGACTCCAGGAAGCGATCGCAAGGCGTTGTACTTGAGTCACCTATTTATTTGCAGCCTAAAGTCAATGAAATCCCTCACGCAAAATGTTGAAGGGTATTTGTATGACGTCCTGATCGTCGGTTAAAAAGGAAGCAATTTCATTTCATCCTCCGAAATGATGCATACCTGGTTAGATCACGGGCAGGTAATCTGGTTAGAGAAGATGATGGAGGGTGATGGAAGATGGGAGATGATTGTCATAAAGTAAACAAAACCAGAGGAAAGAACCCTTTTTCGTTTGCATATGCATAAAAAGAAAGAGACGGGCGTCAACTTCTTTAAGAATTCACCATTTACAAAATACGCACTATAAAACAACAACAAAAACTGCAACATTCCTTTTGCTTTTTTCGTCCTTCTCCAACTCTTGCTAAATCGGCTCGAACGTTCCTATTCCACTGCGCGTCATTGGCACCCTGAAATTGCCCCACGTCACTCGACTGACAGCACTGGATACCACCCGAGCCGGGCTTCCCTGCGCCGACTTCCAATGCTGGACTGGACTGCTTCTGGTCCTATCTTCCATCTTCTCTAACATTCGCTGGATTTCAACTTCGCCTCTCCAAGCCCAGCCTTAGTGAGAGAACTCCCTCTTGAGTACTTCAATATCTCATATCAGAAACAACGCCACGCCCGGGCAGTGATCACGATAGTCTATCTAGTCTAATACCGCTGCACCATCCAAGAGCTCTCCCCGCTCTCGTTTCATCCGCCTAACCCCCCGCTATCACCTCTCAATCCCCTCGTTGCGCCGCGCCACGCCATTACTTCATCCCGCACAACATAACACGACCGCTACCATGGCCGACAACCCCGAACCGAGCAGCGACTCTCAGATCACCTTCAAGGTGAAGACCTCATCTGAGGGTCACCAAACTATCACCATGAGTGAGACCGCGACTGTCCTCGATCTCAAGACTAAGCTTGCTGGCGAGGATTTCGAGAACATTCCCGTCGAGCGCCAACGTCTGATTTACTCAGGACGTGTTATGAAGAACGACGACGCCTTGAGCACGTACAAGATTAAGAACAACAACACGATTCACATGGTCAAGAGTGCCGCCAGTAACCAACAGCCTAACCAGACTCCCACCGCCAGTGCCTCCGCAGCTACTCCTGCCCCCGCCAACATGGCGGCAGGCACCGCGAACCAGCCTTTTGCTGGCCTCACGGGTGCTAGATATGCTGGTTTCGGCAATGGCCTTCCTGGACTTGACATGTTTGGGCCCGATGGTGGTGTACGTGTGCTTCCCCTGCCATTTCGAACCTACTTACTGACATACCTTTAGATGGGCGCTCCTATGGACGAGGCACGCATTCAGCGCCTCATGTCCGATCCTAATGTTCAATCTTCCATGAACGAGGCCCTTAATAACCCTGACTTTATTAATATGCTTATCGATTCGAACCCTATGCTACGAAACCTGCCCAACGCCCGCGAGATTATCACCTCGCCTGTGATGCGACAGATGATGAGCAGCCCCGAGATGATGACACAGGCTATGCGAATGCAGCGACAGATGAACGGAGGAGCGCCTGGAGCATTCCCTGCTCCTGGTGCCACCGATACAACACCCCAAGGAGCGGATACCCAGGGCACCAGTGGCCAAACACAGGCAGATCAACCTCCCCCGAACCCATTCCTTGGACTACCAGGCTTGCTAGGCCAACAAAGCGGAGGTAACCCGCCCGATTTTGCACAGCTCATGCAGCAGCTTCAGGGCCTCGGCTCTCTCTACGGAGCTGGAGGCCAAGGCCAGGCTGCGACAGGACAAACAGGTTCAGCCAACACACCTAGCCAGGGCACCACGGACAGTGCAGCTGGCGCGCAAACTTCTGGAACAACACCCGGCCAAGGTGGTGAACAGCAGGGCTCAACCACTAGCCCACCTCCTGCGAACCCATTTGCAGCCCTCTTCCCTCCTTCTGGAGGGAACCCGGAGATGATGCAGCAGATGCAGCAGATGATGCAAATGTTCGGTGGCGGTGGAATGGGTGCGACCGCGAATCCTCCGGCACCCGCCGATAACAGGCCTCCTGAGGAGCGCTACGCCGAGCAATTGCGCCAGCTAAACGATATGGGATTCTTCGACTTTGATCGGAACGTTGCTGCCTTGAGACGAAGTGGTGGAAGTGTGCAGGGTGCCATTGAGCATCTTTTGAGCGGATAGAGATTTATTATATTGGTAATTGCACATGGACTTCGGAGGAGGGTTATTCACCCGGCTCAGCAATGCATGGTATTACGAATGATGAGGATGAATCAAACAGGTCGAGTAATACAGTTTGGTACTAGGAGAGGTATATCCTAAGCGCATGATTGGGTTTAGTTATCAAGGCAAAACGAATTTTTACAAATGCCCATGATGTGCAAATGTGATTAGTGCATGAAGGTCAAATAGCTCAAATATGGCGTCGAGTGAACCTGGAGTGCCTGCATACCTAGATAGGTAAGTAGTTGTGATGATGGGGCCGATCGCTGGGGAAAGATGCCTCGGCTCATGGATGTCTTCCCCGCGTAACCCCAGACTCTAGAACATGTTGCCGCAACAAGGTACCCGCGTCAGCTATTAAATCTTGTCTTTGCGTCCTCCCTATTATCTCTTCCTGTCAATTGTAATTCTCATCTTGCAACATTTTTGCTACTTACCGCGAGACTTGCCATAACTACTAACTAATTCGTCCATTCTTTGCGACTGACGTCTATTGCATCATATTTAAATAGCACATATTCCACATTGGACACTTATCTTCATCATGCGTGGCATCCAAATCACTGAATATCTCAAGGTAAGCCCTTGTATTCTTACTCAATTGACCGTTGACTAACAAATCCGAAAAAGGGCCCTGATCAGCTTCAGGTCACTGACCTACCCGATCCAAAGCCCTCAGAGGATCAATATCTCATCCAAGTACACGCGGCAGCGGCCAACTTTTTCGACATCTTGCAGATCCAAGGAAAATACCAGAATCAGCCCCGTAAGAATTCCAATGCGAAGAATCTCATTCAATGATAACATACTAATGCTGTGTAGCTTTCCCTTGGGTTGCTGGCGCCGAATTCGCAGGCACAGTTATCGCTACACCCACCGACGGTCCCAAGCCCAAGTTCCCTGTTGGATCGCGTGTCTTTGGCGCGTCCCAGGGTGCGTTTGCGACAAAGATCTGTGCTATCGAAGACACTCTGCTGCCCGTTCCTGATGGCTGGTCCTTCAAGGAGGCTGCTGGCCTGTTTGTCACTGCGCCAACAAGTTATGGCGCACTGGTTGTGAGGGCGGGTATTAAGAAGGGCGATTATGTTCTTGTTCATGCTGCCGCAGGCGGTGTCGGTCTTGCAGCCGTCCAAGGTATGAGAAGAAACCCTTGTCAACGAATATATCGAAGCTAATGCGCAACAGTGGCCAAGGCATTCGGCGCAACAGTTATTGCGACAGCTTCAACACAGCACAAGCTTGACATTGCCAAGTCCTACGGCGCCGATCATGTAATCTCTTATAACGACGCTTCATGGCCCTCGCAGGTCAAGAAATTGACCCCCGCCTCCCGAGGTGTCGACATTGTCTACGACCCTGTCGGTCTAGTCGACCTCTCAACAAAATGCACAGCATGGAACGGCCGTATTCTTGTCATTGGCTTTGCAGCTGGCAAGATCGAAAAGGTAGCGATGAACAAGGTTCTCCTCAAGAACATCTCCATCGTGGGACTGCACTGGGGCGCGTATTCCATTCACGAGCAGGGGACGATACCTAAGGTCTGGGGTGGCATTATGGAACTCGTCAAGGAAGGAAAGCTGAGGGGTACGGAGTATACGGATGAGGAGTTTGTTGGCCTGGAGAGGACTGGAGCTGCGCTGAAGGCTTTGGGAGGCAGAGGTACTTGGGGAAAGGTTGTTATCAAGGTACCCGAGGAGGGACAGAGCAAGCTTTAGACGAGGCGGATTTTTCACAGGCATGCACGAGCACGATTTCAAGAATATCACTTGGGATGTAACGTCTAATAGAAATTCGGTATCAATGATCTAACCCTGCTGTAAAACCACCTCTGGTGTATCATGCCCCTCTTACAAAGTAATTCCAATCATGCGTTGTGCAGGCATGATCAGACCAATATCCTACTCTTGTCGTTGCACCCCGGACGCCATGTGCTGAAACTTGTCCAGAACCTCTTTGTCGACGTTGACTGCCCATTGCTCTTGGAAAGCCTGTTCGCCTCCAACTCTGCTTACCAGATCCTGAAGACGTAGTTTGACAAAGTCGAACGCATGAACAGTGTGGATGGGGTCTTTAGCCGACATTTGTGATTCTGCGATAATCTTGGGGGTGTCATATTCAGTAGGCTCTAACGGACCCCAAATAAGAGTGTCGGTGCCGTTCGCAACGCCGTCCTGGAGCTCCGAAATAACATTTATCCACATATCGAAATAGTCCTGGAGCTTGCCTAGCACCAGTTCTTGCATCGGTGAAGGCAGTTCCAGAAGTCTTGTTAAACCTAAAAGGTAAAGCTTTTGTCGTTCAATATGATCTATGTCAGACATGTGCGAGAACCACTCAGATGCTAGCCAAGACCAGACTTGGTCGAGGGAACCCATGTTGGTCAACATTTGTGTAAACAAAGTAGGCTCAGCAAGCGCAAGGCGTGCCAGGATTGCGAAATAATCCGTCTCGGTGATCGTGCTGAGTTTGCTGACCTTTCGGTTGGGGCCTGTAGTCTGGTGCGATTCCCAGGCATCGTGGAGGTTTCCTAGTATTTTGTTCATGAAGCCGATTTCGACCATGTCTTGCAGAATTACCGATACTCCATTCGAACCGCCGAGTTCGACAGCAGCACGAATAAGGTTCTCGATGCAGCCTGTCCCCAGACGAACCTGCTCACGACTCTTTGAGTCTAGAATATTGGCTAGAGCACCTAGCGTCGGGCGACGAAGCTGATCTTCCAACATAGATGCTGGAGCGAGGAGGATATAAGACTCAACCGCTTGCAGAGCCAACGAAGCTGTTTCACTATCATATTCTAGAAGGGGAAGTGCAAGCTCGGCAAGGTTTACCAATTCGGGGGCCAATGGAGCGTGACTCTGCATGAGGATGTTGTTCCATAATTCCAGAGACTCGTCAATCAGGTGTAGATGCAGGTCTGATCCTCGACGGGCTGCCTCAGAAAGCAGTGGTACCATAAAATGCTGATATCTCTGAGAATCAGGACCCATACTCATCACGAGGGCCGCAAAGATGGAGGTTACTGCCTGTTTTATCATGTATTCTTCGGCCCCTGAATTCTCCCACACTGTCGGAAGAGCAGACATGAGCTGATCTCCAAACTGTGACACTTGTTCTTCCATGCGTGTTACTAGAATGCGAATCGACTCGAGAATTGCCAGCTTGGTTTCGTCAACGTCAACATTCTGGACGAGGTTGATGAGCTGTGACAGAACATCCGATGTGTACGGTAGGAATGCGTCCACATTAAAGTCAAGCTCATCGGCGATCCAACGTAGTTGTCGAGCCGCAGTAATCCTGACCACTACATCATTGGTCTCGTCATCGGGGTTGAGGAAATGACGGTAAATTTGGTAGACTATCGGCCGACTAGAGTCATCGAGCTTGACAGGCGCCCATTGACTCACGAGGATAGCGATTCGCCTTCGTAATACCTTGCAAAGACCACCCTGCAACCGAGCGTCGTTGACGATTGTTGAAGCCAGGACGGCATCAAAGTCAAAAACATGATGGACATGAGCAGCCGCAAGGCCCATTGCGGTGTAGACGGCCTCTTTAGTAGCAATGTCAGCTTGGGGATCTTGTGCTGTCTGAAAGTATGACAGCAGTGGTGGAACTAGCAAGTCTTTGTAGTTTGTGAGAAGATCGAGGAACAACTTCTCAGCGCATGGCCGTACTTCCCACTCATAAGCATTGCCTTCGCTCTGTTCCTGTTGTTCCCATTCCTCTGGGTCCTCCTCCCATCCTTCGAGATCCGACTTACGGAAAACAAAAAGATGAGTAATGATAGAGTTGACGATCTGTATGACAAGATCGGGCTTCAGAAGCTCCGACTTGACAAGTGTTTTCGCTTTCTCTTGCTCGGCCTTGGTTTCCGGGCTTCTCCATCTGAATGTTTGGACAGATTGGAAGGCTATTCGGACACATGATCTGAGAAGCAAAAGACCTTTAAGAGCTAACCGCTCCAGCACAGGGCCCTCGACCTTGGACTTTGCAGATCCGGCTTCTGATTGACCTTGTCGGATACCGCCCGATTTGTCAAAAACCTCGGCAAACTTTGCAACCAGTTCCCAATATGATTGTACCAATGGCAGAGAGTTGGGGAGGAACACAAAGCTGGCGGCATGCTGCTCCGCCATATCGATGTGAAGCTTAGTAAACTGAAGCAAATGCTTGCCAACAATATCTTGATAATTCGTGGGAACCGTAGAGTCATGACTGACAAAGCCGAGAAGCTGTCCGAACTGGGTTTGCGACAGCGTCCAGAACTGCTCGACAGTGTTATCGCTATGGGGCCGCTCGTAACCCATAATGACGAGTCGTCGCAGTACCCTAAGGGCAAGCAAGCTGTTGAACATAGCCAGTCTAACTTCTTCCTCGCCTCCCGGGCCACCGGTGAGGAAACCCATCCATGCCTGGGATTTTTCTGAGTAAACCTCTGCCAGAACATGGACGATCTCGGGGGTGACGGACTGCAGGGCGGTCTGATTCTTCCTCATTCGTGCCGTTCCAAGTTCCTTTACAACACGAAGTAGGATCTCGAGAATGCCATGCAGGTGTCTTTGATTGCCATTTCGACTTGAACGAAGGATTTCGATAATGTTTCCCATTGCATCCGGCCATTCCCCAGGATAGTCGATCCTAACGATCTTCGCTACCACTAACGCATTGTGTAGAGCAAGGTTCGAGTGTTCCTCTTCGATGGAACCTTGAAACAGTCGCGAGCGTATCAAGCTCTTCTCATCCGGCTTTATACTGTTCTTTACCTGGTTGAATAACCGCCAATACCGATCGATACCATTCTTGAGTTGAATAATCGCAAGGAATCGGACTTCGTAAGCAAGTGACTTGTCGAGATAAACGGCCTAATGGTTGGTCAGCGTCTGTAAGTATACATAGCAAGCCCTGCCTGTGATTGCCGCTAGACCAACCTGCAACGAAGAGTAGTAGCCCTGTTGAAGCTCCCATGATGTTAGTTGTTGGCCTGCTGTCTGGCGCTGCGCATAGTCGGTTGAAGTGGCAGATTGTAGTGTCTGATATAGCGATTGTAAGGATAACGGGTTCGCATCGGCTGCGACTTCGATGGAGAAGCTCATGCTGTGGACTGTAGGTAGCTTATGTCCGCAAGAGCGGCAAGGTGGGTTTAAGGGACCAAACGCGCGAGGCTTGTGTTATCGATGCGTGCCTGGATATGAGGGCGGCTCTGTCTGTAAAGTGCAAAGTGTAAGTTACGGTATGAAGATGAGTCGTGAAATTTGGCTAGTTAAGATGGATGTTCACCAAGTGCTCTGTTTGTTGTATGGCGGGGTTCTTTCAGGCTGTTAGCGCAGGATAGAGGAGGGGTCAAAAGTCACACAAAGAAACGTAGACCCATGCCATAATGTCAATTGCCACATAGCAGCGGATGTATGCATTGAAAAGATTTCACAGCTTCTGTGAGCGCCCGGTATGAGTTGATTGAATCCATAACCGAGTTAACATCATATCGTCTATAGCCTGTATACAAAATGTACAATGCAATCTATACAGTCAGGCTTCAGAGGTGAACCACTATCCTACTGGCACCCGATAGGTGCTGAGCGATAGCTGACCGCTAAGCTTCCACAGCGGCCCGGACTGACCGCTAAGCTTTAAGCAGTAACGAGCTGCCAGACAAGCGATTGCAGGCCTGTCGGGTGGGTTTGGAATTTAGATCGTCATATTTCGGTAAAAAAATATTGAATGCCAGTTGATGCCTGGCACCATTGCGTGCGAAGGAGTCATGATACGCTCAAGAACCGCTCTGGCGGCTTTAAATACTACGCTTAGGAGACAATGGGCCTGTCAGAAGTGTCTTTCTCACAGTCGCTTCTACTCCCAGAAGACCGAAAAGCGAGAACCTCCCGATCACCGCAAGCTCGGCCTCCAGCAGGAACTCTTCATCAGCTCTATCTACAGCCCTGGTTCCCCCATATTCCTCCCAAATGGAGCTCGGATTTTCAATAGACTTGTCGACTTTCTCCGAAAACAATACGTTCGATATGGATTCGAGGAGGTTATCACGCCAACTATTTACAAAAAGTCGCTATGGGCCAAGTCAGGTCACTTGGAAAACTACGCGGACGATATGTATGCTGTGAGGGGAAACACAGAACCCCCGCCGCCGCAACATGATGGGTGCTGTGGGAGCCACCAGGAACATTTGAAACCAGAAGAGGAGGAAGAAGGAGACTATGGCTTGAAGCCGATGAACTGTCCCGGCCACTGTCTCATATTCGCTTCAAAAAGACACAGTTATCGAGATCTTCCCGTTCGATATGCAGACTTCAGCCCTTTGCACCGCAACGAAATTTCTGGCGCATTGAGTGGACTTACTCGTGTTCGACGTTTCCACCAGGACGATGGACATATCTTTTGCCGACCTAGCCAGGTGGAGGAAGAAATCAAGAAGACACTGGATTTTGTCAAGGTCGTCTATACAGTCCTGCGTTTCGGCGCGAACTACCGCCTGGCACTCTCCACCCGACCCAAGGACCACTACATCGGTACTGAGGCGGAATGGGATCAGGCTGAGAATGCTCTGAAGCGAGCATTGGACGCATCGGGCATGGAATGGGACGTCAAGGAAGGAGATGGCGCTTTCTATGGTCCCAAGATTGATATTGTTCTGACGGACTCCGATGGAAAAGACCACCAGACAGCCACCATTCAGCTCGACTTTCAACTTCCCAAGCGATTTGAACTCGAATATCAAGCACCTGCACCAGAGTACGAGGTTAGGGGTGAGACAACCGAGGATCCTGCCCTTCTGGCCGAGTATGGACCTGTGCGTCCCGTCATGATTCACCGTGCTGTTCTGGGCTCTGTAGAGCGTCTCATGGCACTCTTGATCGAGAAATACGACGGCAAATGGCCTTTCTGGCTAAACCCTCGTCAAGCCATTGTCCTCACCGTCAACACATCCGCTCCCGTTTTAGATTGGGCTGAACATGTACGCGATGTCCTGGTTGGTCAAAACAAGCAGTTTTATGAACAGCTGGAGAGCGGCGCGTTGCCTAGCCAAGACCATGCTTTCCGACCAACTGGATTGGCAGTAGATGTGGATACAACTGCCCGACCTCTAGGAGCCAAGATCAAGGAGGCCCGAAATAATGGCTATGGCCAGATTCTTGTTGTCGGAGAAGACGACGTGAAGAACCAACAGGTTGCGCTGGGCAAGGAAAGACTAACGCCGGAGGATTTACGAGAGCGGTTGAAAACCATGGTAGAGACATTCGCCTAGACAGCTATCACGTATTTTTAGGATGTAACAACAAATGTATAAAATATTTATTAATGCATTATTATTATTATCATCTACACCAGTCTTCCTTCCTCAGCTGTGCCATGAGTAGAAGCAGCTTCAGTTGCGCGTCTCTTTGCAATATTGCAGGTGGAGTTACACTAGGACGGACACTGGTTGAGTAACTAACGTAGGTATCGAGTGGTTAAGAGCCATTGCCCCACGTCCGAGGATGGTGATGTTTGAATGATGCCGATGATCAAGGCACTAATCCGTTGGCAATAGGATCATGACCACTCGAGGGGGTAGTCTAGTTTCTTGTCTGATTTTGTAGGTTCGAAAATTGTTGAGCTTGCTGGTATAAAGCCCTAGAGAAATGATCAGTAAGTAGGCTGTTTCGTTGACCGTAAAGATCACACGATCACCTACCTCTTGTGTTGCTCATCCACTTGGCCGCCAGCAGCTTCAATTCGTGCAATTAATCTTTGTCGCTCTGCAATCTGATCATGCATGTAGTCCACTGTACGCTTGAGAACAAGGCCCTCGGATCTCCCCTGTCCTTCCATACCGGGCACAAGCTCTGTCAGACGATCAAAGCCTTCGCGGATTGCTTGCCGACGCTTTTGTTCTATGAATGATTGTTAGCCATGCGGATCTAGAAGGATTATGTACGAGGCGAGAAGCTTCATGCAGCAATACCTACCTGATGCAATGTGGTTTTGCTTCTTTTCCTCTTCAGTCAGCCGGGGTTTCTCGTCGCCGGCACCATCGAGGTTGAGAGCAGAAGGCGACTTGTTGTTGGGAGAAGACATGATTGTGGGCTTGAGTATAGTAAATAAAAAATAGTTGTTCGTACAAAATGTTTAGGTCTGGTGATGTTTATTGATGTAAGTTCCAAATGACATGCAGGGGTGGTGTCTCCAGATTTATCATGTGAAAGACACTATGGGAAGGACCCTGACCTGGCTAGAGTTGGAGGAAGGAACCTAGGGGTGCAACGAACTCAACCATGGCATCATCCCGTGCATCACGGCAGGACCAATGCTTCGTGCAGATCAGGGCCTCCAAATACCAAGGTAGCAGGTAATTTTATAAGGCGGGGCTTGCCTTCGTAGGTTCTGTAGACAGGTTGCACCAATAACTGAGTCAATTATATGAGTTCTTGCACCTGGTTCTGAGTACCGCCTTCTAAGATCTGAATGGGAAGAAACTGCCTTTACTTCGGGGTCCAATACCAGACAGTTTCTCACATGGAAGGAAATCATGGACTGCTTGGAGCCGAAAAAATCTGACGAGGCAGTTTAATAATTCTGACAGGCGGTTTTGAGTACCTACCTAGGTAGGTATCCTCTGTCTAAGTTACTAAGGTAGTAATTACCTACTAAGTGGAATAGTTCAAGTTGATATACCCCAAATGTTGAAGTCCAAGCCCCAAAGATGCACCTATCGTCTTTTAAAGATGTTTTTGTACCTTTGTTACGGTCCTGTTCTCAATATCGTGTTTGTCCTTGAGAGTAGACGACTACCAGGACAACAGACCATCCACCCAGCCACCACAGTGACTAATAAGATCAGTTGGAGTCAGTCCTATTCCTTCTCAACTCCAATTGCATGAAAATCTTCAATTTGGCAATTCTAGATTGCCACATGTTGATCGCTTTCATTCCTCTTCCGATCCTTCGCCCTCAAAGTCCTCCTCTTGCTGTCTAAATATCACTTTCTCGGCCATGGCCATACATTTTCTCACAGGAAGTCCCACAACATTGTCTACACCACCTTCGATCTTCTCAACAAGCAACATGCCGCCGATACCCTGAACAGCATAGCCACCCGCCTTATCAGCGCCCTCTCGAGTCTTGACATAAGCTTCAATCACATCATCAGGGAGACCCTCAGTCTCGCTCAGGAAGTACACCTTAGTCTCTTCTGTGTAGCTGTCGATCTCGTAACCAGGGTGCCTTGCGTCCTCTCTAGGGGCAAGGACCGTGACCGCTGTCAGGACCTTGTGCATCCGCTGGTCCCGGAGGTGCTTCAACATACGGATGTGATCAGCTTCACTTCGAGGTTTCTCGAGGATTCGGCCATCCTTGGTAACGATGACAGTGTCTGCAGCGATGACGAGATCCGGATCGGGAATGGACTTCAAATGCACTTCCAAGGCGGTGGTATAGACGTCCATGCACTTTTGGTGAGCTGTCGCAGCTACATATTCGAATGGTCCCAGCGCGGCCTTGTCAAGATTCTCGGGCTTGGTAGATGGAAGGATCTCAAGGTTTGAGAGGCCAAACTGAACAATGTGAGAACGTATACTGAGATCAAATGAGAACTCTCACATACCTGCTGTAGCAATGCCTTCCTGCGAGGAGATGCAGATGCGAGAATCACTCGCTTAGAGTTAAGGTGCTTAAGAATAGGGAGCTCTAGCGGTAAAGGACCTTTGCGCAATGGCCTTTGGGCAGTGCTTTGACTGGCGGTAGACTTATCATAGTCTGGAGGCGGGTCACTCGGTGTATCGGCCATCTTTCTGTTACTGTGGATTCTTGTGGTGATGAAGATAAAAAGTTGTAGAACGGTCACTGAACGCTCTATCTTGATAATGAGGTCAATGTGGGGTTTAAGAATGGGAGCTTGAGCTTAGGAGCTGCCCCACGACCGCCATTTGGGCCCAGCGTTTAGCTTTCCATATGCCCCTCATAGCGACTTGGTATTCATGATGGCCACGGGTTATACTGGCGCGAAGCGAGGATCTCGATTGAATGAGAGAACATTTGCCTTTTTTTAATTGCAGAAGTTATAATATAGAGGGTAGAAGGTTTCTGGGTGTAAACGATTATCTATCATTGTTTTCTATTATTGGCCTGGTGTTGTTGGAGCTACATCATGACAACAGTCTCAAACGACCATAGCGCAGGAGATCGTTTCCAATCAATGCCATGGTTGGAATGGCTAATGCACGAAACCAAACTGTTTGCAATTGAGTTAAAATATTATTCGTGATAATTCAGATAACTCGTTATAGTGACAAGTATTTCAGCAGCTTGTTGGTTTTCTTGCACGTCGCTCATGGTCAGCCTTTCTGCCTTGTTGCCTTACTACTAATTTCAGGCACACACAAGGTTCAGAGTGCGGGTACTTCCAACATGTACCTCGAAACCTCAGCTGGCAATAGAGGCCCGCCCCGTTTACCACCATCTTCAAAAAACGACAGCATCGGAGCTTTTTGCAAGCACCGCATAGACCCACGATAGCCTAGAGCGCTGTGGTTCTCCGCAGAGTTTGTTACCGCGATCTCATAAACCGTGTATTGTTTAATTTTGCTCTTCATCGACGCTCTTGTTCCAAGCAACTACCCTGCTTGACGCGATTATTGGACTAGCCAGCACGCGTCAAAATCCACCTCAGCGCCGCCGCAACGACTTCGAGCCCACGATTTGCGATTTCCCATTGTGCATCGACAAACTCTTTGGGGGACGCTACGTACATAGCATTTTTATGCGCGCGATTAGGCGATTCTATTCATTATAATCACGATGGACAGCAAGCGCAAGGCCAATGGGCCTTCATCCGCTGAGAACGACGATAGAGGCTCTAAGCGCCGTAGACTTACTGTAAGTCCAGGTCCAGCCCCTCGCAAACTTCGTGGATTGTATGCGCGCATTCGTCGCATAACTCAATTACCAACGTGTTGATACTCAAACGTTTAATATTCGTACCATGGATTACTGACTCTGGCTAGAATGATTTCGATCTCTCAAAAGGCGAGAACTCAGAATCCACAACGGCGTATGGATTGTCCTTTCTGGAACTCCTTCGCAAGACTGCCGACAAGAGGTATGGGTATAGACAGGATTGTTTTCTCAACCGTACTGACTCGTTTGACAGCGGCCGTCTTGTCGCGACCAATTTCGAAGAGCTACCACCCCGCGATGGAAATGACGATTATTACGAAAACACGCGCATGCCCATCTCAATATCGATGATCGAGAACAAACTGAATAATCGCGAATTCGAGAATCTTTCTGAGCTCGAGGGCTACTTTAAACGCATGATTAGCAACGCGAAGGAATTCTATTCTCGGTCCGATCCAGAATTCGACGATGCCGAGCGAATCAGAAAGGCTCTCAGCAACTACATGACCAAGACGAATCCAGCTTACGAAGCGCGTGGCTATCAAGTTTTGCCTACTCCATTTCCCGATGAAGATGGAGAGGATAATCAGGATGATGACGAGATTGAAGAAAACGGCGAGGAAGAAGATGAGGACGACGAGCCTGAAGAGCCCGAAGAAGATGACGAAAAAGATGACGAAAAAGATGACGACGAAGAGGAAGAGGAAGAGCTGCCAACTTCTCGCCGGCGAACAACGATCACCCTCAAGCGGAGGGGACCTGACCGAACGCCAGCAAGAAGAGCATCAGCAAGAGGCAAGGAGACTCCAAAGCCAGCAGCCCCTGCAGCAAAGCCCGACCACCAATATGAGGATTTGCCCTTCAAGGGTCTATCTTTCCAGCAAGCACAAGAAAAGCTCGTTGAGGAAGTCATACGACGTGAAGACCCTGGGTACGCACAAGTTCACCAATTGTATGGACGTTACTAATTGTCTTAGATATGATGGTCCTTATTTCGAAGCTTTTATCAACCTACCGCCTCGCTCCTTGAAGGAGTACTACAAAGTCATCAGTGATCCCATGTCACTGAGAAAGTTGCAGAGGGCAGTAAAGGGCATGCATGGCCGAGGTGGTAGCACAGGGATCAGTGATTTCAAGTCCTGGGCTGCTTTTGAGGAGAAAGCAAAGCTATTGTGGACTAATGCGTACTTTTTCAACGAGGAGGGAAGCGAAATTTACTCTGTCGCTCAGGAACTTGAGGTTTGTCGTTAGAATCATACATGGTGGCGTCTTCTAATTGGCTCAATAGGAGTTCTTTACTGAACAGCTCAAACTGGCACAAGCTGATGTGCCAGAACCATTGCAACCAAAGATTAAACTTAAGGTTGGCGGTACTAGCGACACCCCTGCGCCGGGACCTAAGAAAATTACCATCCATGTTGGAGGCCAACGGGATTCTGCAGATTCACCAGCGCCGGGTCAACAAAAAGAGGCGGCAAACGGCCTCGGCGTCAATGGTACAACACGCACTTCTACGCCTGCTCAGGCCATCAACCCCCAGCCGGAAAAGGCCAGAAGTACATCCGTCTCTGCTGCCCCATCTCCAAGCCCATCTACACAAGCAGCCTCGAAAACAGAAGAAGCTGCCCCTGCCGCATCACCAGCCGTCGTGCAACAGCCTCATAACGCTTTCCCTGCTGGCCAAGCTACGCCTGGAGTTCCTACCGCCGCAACAGGTCCTATTTTTGCTCCCATCCCTGTCGCGCCACCTCAGCCAATAACCAACCCATTGATTAACGGCTACATGGATCAGAAGCATCCTCGGCGTCCTGGCAAAGGTATTATCATACTACTCACTTCTTCAAAGCAGTTGCTAACGAACTCAGGCCTTGACGATGCCCTTATTGAAAGTGTGAAAATACAAGTTCATCCAACCCTACAGTCACACAGTCCCGTGCTAGCGACCGTCAAGCCAAACCCCAAGGAGATGGACCAGGCCGCCACCGTCAACCTGCCCTCTCATCTTACACGAATCCTTGTCGTTACCGCAATACCCAACCATTTACACAACAGACAGTACAGCCTGTGGACATTAGTAAACAAGCAACCTTTCAAGCCCCTTCACCTTCAAGCTCCTGGCCAGAAACCCAACGAGCGTGCGTTCGAGGCCATGCTGCATCATGGAATCAACGTAATTGAAACACATCTTATTGCCGCTATTCCCCGAGATGAGCGTGTGCCAGGGGGTCCGGAGGTTGAGCTTGAAGTGTTCACCATCACCGTCAACGTGCTGCGGAACTAGATGTCTCACGTGCGCCAGCCGGAGTATGGCAGAATCATGATAAATACAACTATGGCAATGGGGCCGCCCCCTCTTCCTCGTCCTCTTCCTATGCAGGTACTTCCTATACATATGGATTGGGTGCGGAATGTACATTCTGGGGGCTTTTGGTGATACCTTTTTACGAGTAGGGTACTGGATGAATGGCATTGGTGTTGCGGGTATATGGATAAAGATTCTTGTTTCATTTACGGAACAGGCCCAAGGATATAGGGTCGAAGGGCGTATTCAAATGTTCTTTCTGCTTCACTGTACAGTACTATTTACGTTATGTAATTGAAGCCATTCAATCAAAGGTTGATATTCCAGACTCCTGTGGTATCTCAAGCCAAACCCCTCCCCAAGCGCCGCGCATAGCCATGCCCAAATATTCGCTGTTTTGCTTGCATAATTATGTAAACCTAATCTAACCAGGCGCAGGTCGCTGTCTCAACTGCATCAAGTGCTTGAGTCGGGTCTGAACGGCAACATACTGGCGCGTTTTGGGATCGTAGTAACCTGCAACTAGAACAGCCATAACAGCCGTCTTTCCTTTCAGCTCCACAATACCGTCGACCTTGATGCACCCTCTCGAAGGCAAAGTCTTTGTGGGTTTCCAATACCGCAAAAAAGCGAATGCGCCAGCCAAGCTCGCAGCTTGGAGGCGGGGATCGAGCTTGGCATCAGGGCCAAATGCAGCACCGAGAATTTCGTTGAAGCCAGGAGGCAGGTGTGCGGGATGCGCTTTGGCATCGTGTTTGACTACTGCCCTAGGAGTTTGCTGTGGCATTGTTCCAGGAAGACTATTCACTGGCACATGCTGCCAAGCAGATTCAGGGGGATCAGGCTCGCTGAGACCAATACTTTTCGCAATATCTTGCGCCACCTGTTTCGACAGAAAGCTAATAAATGTCCAGCACCCCATTGCAAGGGCCTTGGGGTAGAGAGCTTTGGCAAGAAAGTTGGCAGCAAGAGAATCGATGGGTCGGTCGCCCCAAAAGATGCCATCTTCGTCAATCATAATTCTATATGGTCAGTATGGAGAGAAACCCTATATGAATATATTTGTGACTTACCCAGAGACGTAATGCATGGGTGGAGGAGCGGGCGGGAATATTATGTCTAGCCAGAATTTCCTTACGGCTACTTCCCCTCCAAGGAGTTTGTTGAAGGCAGGGTTCCTCTCAACGCCACGCTTGATTTCGTTTGCCAAACCATCTATAACTTCATTAGATCGAGTACCCTTGATGAATTTATGCGACTCACTCTTGATCTCCTGTAGGAGCTTCTTGTCCTGGCTGATTTTGACAAATGTTTGCCATTCCGGATCCGAACCTCGATATAAGGGTTGCTTGACTTCCTCTGTCGTGAACGGAAAGGGGAGAAACAACAATGGCTCATCCGGATCGTGGTTGGCCTCCGCTTCTTCCTTTTCCTTTTCAGACAAAGCTTCCCATTCGGCATCAGCCCAATCGAATAGAGGATCGAACACCACAGTGCAGAAGATTTGCCAGCAGATGTAAAGTATAATAATCGTAGAAGCCCAGCGCCTTGGCGGATGTCAGAATCATAGTTGCAACAGCCGCACTGCATGTATTCCGAGAACATACCGAAAGCGTTCATGGCGGATACTCCATTTGATTCTTGTTAAGAGCTTTTTCTCAGCTGCGGCCACAGAAGGAGTGAGTTGACCATGACTGGGCGAATTCGGTTTTGCAAAGTAGACCGGGTAGTTTTGAGGATCGGGTTTCTTTTTCCGCCATGGTAGAAATGATATCCGTCGGTCGAGAGGTCGAAGTTGGCAAGCGAGTATTCGTTGAGTCGAGGGTCTGTACGGGGAGAGAGCTGCCCGTCGCAGAACAACTTGTCGAGCTAACATATCGTCTCTGTATTTGCCATGAGGCAAAATGACTGGGAGGAGAGAGGTAGTTCTTGTGCAAAGAAAATAATGCGAAACCTATCGCAGCGTGGGTATTCCTCAGTAAGTAATAGACATCCTTGTGATGGCGAAAACAGTTATCGTAAAGATGTAGTAGAGTCACTGTTCCACGGTTGCAGAGCCTAGAAGCCCACATTGTGTTATACTGACAGGAGCCGTGTGCGTCATAAAAGCACTGTGCTACGCTATGGTTGCGCATCATGAATAAAACAACAAACTCCCACCAGGCAGATAAATATATAGAAAAAAGAATTCAATTCACAAGAGAAAGGTTAAATCAAGTTGTCTAATTGCATTTCCTATTCCAAATTTTAAGTTTGAGTTGTTCTGCTGCCTTTGCGGGCTGAGACATTGGAACTCAATACACTGTATGACGGAACAACTCCAGGCCGCAATCCGACACGTGCATGCATCATCCCCTTCGCGTTGCGTATCAAGCTTGCGACGTTCGAGCTATCTCAGCTGGACTAGACAACAAGCTTCATCAATCCACATCAAAATGAAGCTCACCATTGGGCTCAGTGCAGCCCTCGCAGGTTTTGCTGCTGCCTCTCACCAAGCCGCTACCGATCTTGCCAAAGTTTACATCCTACGAGGATCCCACCATATCGAGCCTACAACGAGTCTCACCCCGAGCGAAGCACGCCTCATCCTCCACCAGCGTCTCGCCCCCGAAGGAGAGGGACCATCATTCCGCGATTTCACTGATTCCGATGATGAGGAGAGAATCATTTCTTTAATGAACAAATATGGCAAAACTCCTGCGCCATTGTTTTCCGATGACACGACCGCGACGCCGCGCCAGCTGGTTATCAACATCGATGGAATGCCTGCGTTCGAGTATGAATCGTTCTTTGGCTGGCTCTTCAACACGAAGCCTGATTTCACTTTAGACCCAAGCAAGGAGAACGGAGAGCATCCCGAAATCTTCCAGAGCATCATCGCCAAGATGCCGGAATGCCCCCTGAGCCAGATTGTCGCCATGGACGACAACTGTTTCCACGGCAAGGCAGCTCTTGCAACATATAGCAGATCCCAGGTACTTAAATCCCTTACCCTTTTCTGTCTGCAACCTATCTAACCCTGGGATAAGGATGGTGATCACCCTACTACCCTCCTGAACGAGCTTCCCAAGCTCCAGAAGCTCGCCGAGTCAGGCGAATTGCACACCACCTTGGTCTTCCTTCCCCTGGTAGCCGACCGCGAGAACGACTCTGGCGAGGACCAGGACCTTCGACGTCGACAGGCCGAGACCGTCATCTCCTCTATTGAGGAGGTCCAGGAAGCGCCGGCCGCTGAGACCTCATCCGTCCCCGAGGTCCCCAAGTTCTCTTCAGTTCCTGCATCCATGTGCTTCAAGTCCGAGTCCGAGTGCAACAAGAGAACTGGCAACTGCTCGGACCATGGTAAATGTAAGAGCAGATACGGCAAGGGCGACGAGTCTTGCTTCTCTTGCCACTGCCTGAGCACCAAGTCCAAAGCCGGTAGTGTCACTCACTGGGCTGGAGGTGCTTGCTCCAAGCAGGACATCAGTGTTCAGTTCTGGCTCTTCGCTGGCTTCACCATTTCCCTCCTCACCATCCTCTATCTGGCTATTGGCATGCTATTCAGCGTTGGTGAGGAGAAGCTACCAGGAGTTATTGGTGCTGGCGTGTCCAGGTCCAAGTAGAATGAGAAGGGGAAGCAGAAATGATTATGGGAACTGTCGGGCTTCTGGAGTTGTGTAAGCCGGCCAAGGGAGTTTTCACAACGTAATAACTCCGGGGCGGCATGTATCATCATAAGGTGTATTTGATATACGGGCGTACAAAGGCTAGGAGCTTGTATCAGGTGCCTCGATATGGGGCTTCTTTTGTTAGAATGCGTTTCAATTTTTCTGAGCAGTCACTGAGTAGCAGAGCATGCAGTCATTCAACTTATGCGTCTTTCGTTCTGGCACCGCGGTCACAGGCCGTCGCTTTTTCGATTATGTGAATGTGTCTGCGCCTTTGGCAGATCTATAACGGCCTACAGCAGGTATGAAGTTCTCAGATTAGGTAGGTATCTAATTTTTAATTTTTTTTGATCCTTTCGCTTGGGACGTTGAGGAAGATTCAAGATGTCTCTTTCGGGAGGTTCGTTGATCGCTGCTCCGTGATTCAATCCACACATTGTATTTCACAATGTTAAAGATCGTTCAATTTGCAATGCTAAAAAACCAAGATCATAAAATCAAAATGATGTTATTGTGTAAATGGAATTGAATCCATCATGTCTACTACTACCTACCTCTTAGGTATTTTCCAGTAAACGGTGCCTGATCAATCCCGACCGCTCGACCCACCCTAGAACGGACTTTCCATGGCCCCTTGTTTGCGCTTTCCTCCTGATTTGACGTCGTTTCATAAAAGGGTAGTTGCCTACTAACCTGTCTATCCTACCTGCCTATTGAACGAGCTGGGTCTCTTTTTATAAGATCTCCAAAAACTCCGCCGGACTTGTTCTCGTTCTGCAAGGTACACCGGTCTTTCTTTCCTGCACGCTCTTTAATACAATCGCAGATCTTATCTGGACCTAGTATGATGTCGAGCGCTGATGGTCATAGACCTAAGCCTGCGACAGCTAAATGGGGTGCTGCTTGTGCGCAGTGCTCAATAGCAAAAGCTAAATGCATACGGTCAAATAATGCGCCTGGTTCCAAATGCGATAGGTATGTTATTTTCTTTCTACCCCTTGCCTTTCTGTTGCTGTTCAATGTGTGGTCTCGTTGTGACAGACTCCGAGAGAACCAAACACTCGGAGGCCCATTCTCCGGGTCTACCGGGGCTCTTCCGAAAGCTCTCCATAATTATTCGGGGCCATATCATAAATGGGACTGACACAATGCATTCCATAGATGCGAAAGATTGGTAAAGAATTGTACTGAGCAGGTCCATCGGCCCCGGAAAAAGCGAACAGTCAAACCCTCGTAAGCCATCCCAATCAAACACTTGATACATATTACACCAGCCTTGTGGATACCTCATGATATATCGTATCACGTTTCATTGCCCACTAACACAATTCATGCAGTCGAACTGCCCAAATAGAGGAAAGACTCAATGGATTGGTCAATCTCCTCAAAGCAGGCGGCTTGACCAATGCGGATCTAGCAACAGATACTACCTGCATCCCAACCGAGGCGGACCCTCATGTCATTGATCAACAGAAGCCTTCGTCCAAAGAGACTGAACCTTCCTTTAAATCCAATACCCAAGGGTGGTCGATTCCTGATACTTACAACTCTTACGCGCCGCCGCAATGTATCTGCAGACAGATCAGTGGAGAAGTTCCTCCTCCGCCGGGTTCAGACCAGGAGCTTCTCAACCTCTATCGAAAGGAGTTGCAGGCCATGAACCCCTTCGTCATTATACCTCATGGTGTTACGGCAGCCAAACTCAGAGAAACTAGACCTTTTCTCATGGCGTCTATCCGAATGGTCACATCAAGTCGCAGTCTGCGATCGATGAGAGCTCAGATGTACCATTTGATGAAACACATCGCAGACCACATGCTTATCCGATCCGAGCGATCATTAGACCTTTTGCTAGGTATCATTGTCATAGTTACGTGGTATCAGTATCACTGCTTCATGCATGCTCAACTTAATAACCTAATTGCTTTGGCCACCACGCTCGTTGGCGAGTTGGGTTTGAACCGAAGCCCGGTTGTTAACGAACGGACTAGCTTGATGGTTGTAATACCATTCCAGCCCAAAACACGTACGAACGAGGAGAGGAGGGCGCTCTTAGGAGTGTGGTACTTATCATCATCGTATGTTGCACATCTTTCCACCTGTTGGGCTTTTGTGAAGCTGACTTGTATCTAGGATGGCAGTTGGTTTCCAACGGATAGAGTCCATGCGTTATACAAGATATGGCCAAAGTTGTCTATCTGTACTCGAACAAGAGAGGGAATATGAAACAGATGCACGACTAGTAGCACTCGTTCGTATACAACACTTGACCGAGCGCATTTCACAGCTCAACGCCCCCAACGAACCTATAGAGGAGGTTGCTGGGTTTCCAACAGCGCCAATGTCAGCCTATGTTTCCGCGTTCCAAACCGAGCTCGACAAAATACGGAACGGGCTACCCCTTGAGCTACAAAATGACAGTAAGTGTTTTATGAACTGACTTTCTGCCTGACTAATTTTGTTTCTTTAGATGTGATAAAAATGTCTCTTAATGCAGTAGTAATCCGCCTATACGAGCCCCCTTTACTTGATACTTCTCGAATAATCTCAATGTCGGAGTCTTTGACAACTCCTACATCAGGGGCTGCCTCGGCACTTGACATATTCTATCAATCAAGAAATGCTTTGAAGCAATTCTTTGATCACTGGCAATCTATACCAATCTCTGAATATCATAGCCAGACTACTCCGGTAGCTGCCCAACTAATTTATGGGATGACTATGCTTGGCCGTTGGACAAAGTTTACAGCGCAGATACCTTTGACGGGGCCTCCCATGCCAATGCCCGAGGATACCAGCGTACAAAACCCCAATCTGGAACTGTACAAAGCAGACTCGGAGTATTCGGCGAGTGTGAGTCCAGCACATGTTACACCTTTGGGCACAACGCCTAGTGCGTGTGAGAATCACTCTCAAGCAGCCAGTCCTATTGTTCTACGAGAGGGTACAGACCCAAGACTACCGGCTGCAGTGGCCACCTTGCGGTCACAGATTGAAACCCAACCGGGACTTTACTTGGACGTCACGGGGATACTGTCAGGTATATATTCCAAGTTTGAAGAAGTCAATGCATCTGTCCAGGCATCCTCAACCGAACCTGGTACCTCGGATCACAACCTCTGGAGCATGAGCGCCATCAAGGTCAGGATCACAAGAGCAAAACTGGAGCGGTGGGTAGAGATAGTTGCGTCTGGAACAGCGGCTCTCAAGATCCACGACGGTGATATCCGAGACACCGACATGGATGACCGGGGTGAGAGCGATAACGGGAGAGCTACTGCACCTGGTATAGCACAGCCGGGCAACGAGATACAGATGGACGAGTTCGGGATGTCCGATTGGAACGAGATGCCTTGGAATTCCGATATGCTCCAGGGGGTTGACCCTTCAATATGGTTTGATGGATACTTGGATTGGGGAGCTGTCATGAACTCCATGAGCAACAACGAGCCGTGAGTATATCGTCAGTCTCGGGCTTTTTAACGCACCTCCCCGTTGATTTACGAGACCGCGACCAGGCCACGATAACTGCCGTTGAATTTTCATGCCGATATGGGACCAACTAAATTAGCCACCACAGAGTTGAAAGGAAATGTCTGGGCTGATCATATGCAGCTAGTTGACCGCTGTAACACTTGCACCTCGTGGCTTGACAGTCACTGCCTGGGCTTGGTCAAAGAAACATTGAGTCATAGATTCATTTTAATGTGGCATGGTTTCAAATCCCGAAAGACACATATGATGTATTATGTTGAGTTCTTGCTAGCCCTACCTCTAGTATGCATGCGGCACAAAGAGAGACATTCAAACACGCGTAGGGAGCTGAGATTTTGAGCCTCATGCTCCATCCATGGTAGTGATGTATATAAGTCACGAAAACTCTCTGATTTGAAAATATGTTATTGTGTATCTTTCATGTACACACTGACCGAGTAACTTTATTTTGGTCGATGAAACCCTGTGAAGCAGACCAATATCCAGTTTCAAGTTAGCCCACACAAGTAGCAGCGCTCGAGGTACAGAGAATCTATCAAGTGTGCGAGCTTTACCTTGAACGCTGAGAATGTGGACTGATTCTTTCGGCCATGGGGTCTCACCTGTCATGCCTTGACCGCTCACCGGTCCCGGCTGGTAATCGGAGAGAAGGTTTCCATAAAGCTGCCTGTTGAACGATGCTTTTAGTACACGCTGTTCTTCTCTCCCCCCCGTTTCTTTATCAAAATGTGTGCAACTCAGGCGGTTATGTTGTGCCATTACTGCACTGCATCATCTATGAGTACTTAACCGAGGGTTGTGGCGAGACAAATAGGGTTTTGTAGACCATATTCGTGTTAATGATGTTTGTGTAAATAAGGGAAATTTGTTGGGTACCAACGACTCATGCATGATCTCAGGGCTTGACACACCCATATACTATGTAGTGCCAGCCCCTGCCAGGTCAGTCAGAAAGATAATGGACGTCTTATTCGAATGCTTCCTTACCATCCATCTTCGGTATGGCGAACCGCACGAAAAAATAATAATACAAAAAGAACGCACAAGAGAAAAACCAGCGACAATGAGATTGTTCATGACCGCTCAATTGCAGGTGCGGGCTGCCAGGATTGACTTCGCTATGGTCACCAGACCAATGAGGGGAAACTATTGAGGCTGACAGAAAGCAAGATGATGGATGGGATTCTCGTTAAACAGACATCAGGGCGAAAAAAGGCAGAAAAAGTCAATGGTCTTGTTGATCACTCCGGTCGGATACCATTATTGAGGCCTTCTACACTCTCCATCATTGATCGTATGCCTTTTGCCTTTTCTTTTGGTTGCTCTGGAAGTCAAACAGCTGATGAGTCTGAAGTTGCTGCGCCTCTCTTCTATCCGCAAATTCCAATAGTTGACATAGCACCCCGGAGAAAGGTGGTTTGGGTGTGGATTTGTGTAAGTGAGCTCAGAGGGAGGGAGAGGAAAAGTGCACTTTCAACATTTGGTCTTATACTTAAGGCAACCACTTCAAGTCCCTTGTCACATAAGCGCTCGCATTCTGGACACTATATATAATGGTCTTTTCTGACAGTTTTATAGTGCGTGTGTGGTTATGGAGGTATGAAGGTCTCTGTCGATCCTTGTCCCAACTGCTGCAACCCACGCTGTCCGAATTGTGATACTCGACGAATCAATACTCGCTCTCATAAAGACTCTCATTTTCAAAGAGGCTCTTTATCACCTGGAAACGTTGAAGCCGAGACCGGACCAGCATCCGAGCTGGACCTCCTACCTGTAGGTAAAATATTGGTTGGGATCGTCACGGAGGAAGGGGGCGATGAGGAAGGAGAGACGGAGAAACATGTTTGACAGTTACCTTATTGCATTGAAATGCTTCATAAGATCGTTCCTTCTATTGCTGAGAAAGATACAGCCTTGCAACTTTCTGGTGAAGCGAGAGTGGCTGGACTGAACTCCGAAAAAAGGGGAAAACCAACTGACCAAGTTACATACAGTGTGAAGAGAAACAAAAGGCTGGAGCAAATATTGAGCCATGCCTTTCTTAAGAAGAAACACAGCGCCTCCTCCAACTCTACCAGTACACAATGGCCCTCCCGGAGTCCCATCCAGGTACTTTGACTGGGTAGTCACAGCCACTTCAGTTATATGGACTGAACAAGATGAATGGAAGAAACAATACAGGATGGTCAAGTACTCAGCTTCAGAGCATAACAGACCCTTCACCGAGATGCTGAGAGAAAGGAATGGCTATGATTGCCCAGAGATCTCGTTTGTGATGGACAGACATCCGTCAACTCGTGGCGAACGCGAAACATTATGTGTTGAAGCTTTCTGCCAGGGTGCTGATTTGGTTCTTGATGGAATTGACCCGAATGAACTTTTAGGCCATCAGTTAGCAAATGTGGACGAGCCCAGAGCCTGGATATCGGATCGAAACTACTGGCTTCTCATAGATACTGGCGCCGAGAATCCCCTGTATGAGAATGTATTAGGTCGTCTTGAGTTTTACAAGGTTTTACAGAACGAGGTGCGTATGAGCTTCGTTTTACTGACTATCATCGCAACTAACACAATGTAGCGGTTTCGTGAGGGTCCATCAGGAGAGATGATTGGTCCCATACGACATCTGTGAGTTATTGTATGTATCCGGGCTCCAGCTTTCACTGACCCCCCTGAAAGATTTGTCAGTAATCCAGATGGAACGAGCGTAATGGCAATCCTGAAGACAGCGAATCAATTTCAAGCCCCTGCTCTTCATGAACTTTTTGCAAACTACATTACAACAAGTCCAACTCCAAGCATCAAATTGAAATTATCTGTGAGTCAGGAAAAACCGAAACACTACAAGTCACTGACGATATGTCTTTATCTAGGACTTCTGGAACACAAGCTACGTTATCAGCTTCACTTTGCCATTTTATGCGATTGGTCTCAGTGGAAGACAAGACAAACGTACGCTTCATGACCCGGAACGCAAGTTCCGCGCTCGCTACCTCTTGGATTCTTTGAATATACAGGAACTACGTCCACTTCTAGGACACTCAGAAGATTCATGCCTAGAGGGGAAACTCGTACTACACGAGGGGGTGTATTCGTTCGCCACGACCGGTGTGACTGAGGAGCATTGGACAGCATACTGCTTTGATGATGACTTTTTCGAGAGTGAACCGCGACTATTAGAGGAGGGAGAAGAACTCGAGAGCTCGGAAGGGTTTGTTGACCCGATTATAGTCGAGGTTGAGGTGAAGGACACAGCAACCCAGTGGCGTCCAAGGCAATATTCGCTTGTTGCTTTGGCGATTCAACTCGACAAGATCCATGGACATCACGCACGTATACATGATGTGTTCAAACACAGTCTGGACTCCTATGTATGTGAGCCCCCCACCACCAGAGAACTTGCATCGTTTCAAAAGCCCTGTGTGCAAGAAACATTTTATGGCTGACCCTGTCACAGACACCCAGTGCCAGATACGGCCCCAGCAAGAACCTCAACCCCTCGAACAAACAAGACTGGAAACAGTTCCCTGAACTATTAAGTAAGGTGATATTCTATAATACCAAGATCATCGAAGAAGTCGAGAACTTCCTGGAGAATGATATCCAGTTGAGCCCAGTCAGCGTTCCTCAAGGGGAGCTCTGGCAGAGCCTACGAAGTGACGTCAAAGCTCTAAAGGCTTTACGTGCAATCGAGGGAATACTCAAAGAGCTGAAAGATATTGGAGACAAACTTGAGGAGACAAAGAGATCGTTCAAGGAACTCAGGCGTGAAGTATATTCTTTGCCCCAAGTTCTATCGTTTAATTCGGCCATACTGACGTTTTGTCCTAGAAGAAGCTCGACCGTGCAGATGAGCAGCAAATTAGAGAAGAACGATCAAAGGAGCTCGCAGTTGCAGCAGTTGTAATTATGCCTCTCTTGTCCCTAGATGAAAGCAAGGCTAACATGACACAGGCCTTTGCCATCCTGTCCCTGATCGCTCAAGTTTATAGCGGCAAACCACAGAAAGGCGACGAAGCATCATGGCCCGGATACCTCTTTCTCGTGGCATCTTTTATTGTCATATGTGCAGCAGGCATATTATACATGCTACGAAAACATGTTGCTCTTCATGGTAAAGCGCTCTTGGCAAAGCTTAATGGATTCCTGACGACAACGGGGCTTGATCGACGATATAATAACATGGTTCGTTTGGCGAGGAGATTTTTACATTGGATACGGTTACGGTATCGTTATTGGTCTGCGTTATTTGTCGGGGCCATAACGAGGTTTTTGAGAAGAGAGGACCCAGGACTTCCTATGTAAGAGTTACTGCGAGTATAGTATATCATTTTGAACAATTCCTGTTATTATCAGAATCTCTTTCTCTCGGCTTTTCAATGTTAACTGATGTACCGCGGCAGTCTGGATTTACGAGTCACAGCGGACTTTCCTACCTACGTTATACGTATGGTTTAAGGAGAGGCCATTCAGGATGTGCTTACACAGTCAAATACAACATGTGTGTTTCAGGCTCTGCGAAAACTGGTCACCAGAACTAAGAGGGAGCACTCGACATGTAAGGATTGTGATGCACCCGGAGAGAGCGAGCCTGACTTTCGGATTAACAGTGTAGTTTGTTATCATTTGACGTCAACCAAATGTAGTCATACCATATTCAAAAAGGCGTCTACCTGAGGGAAGACAGCTGCGAATCGACAAGGGTTGTGAGGGTTGCTTGAAGGCCTCAAAATGTAAGGCTGCTAGGCAGTCACATTGAGTTGCATTCCTCGTTTTCTCCATCACATGCATTGGACCCTTTTGGCTAACCGAGTCTCTGGGATTTGGGCGCAAATTTGAAGATGATCATATCCGAGTTATGACACGTCTTTCAACGTCAATGGCATAGTGAAGAGGCAGTCAAAAATGTAACCTGACGCTGTCGCGGGGTTGTGTCATACACCACCTTCTTCGCTGTTGGTGAGTTACAGCCAATTGCTCTCTGATAGCCTCATTTGAGGGACAGCTTGGAGGGGTGACAGCTCACCTTGCATTCTCAGCAAATCATCAACTTGGTTTCGAATTTGAGGCTTTAAAGAGTCATATGTTTTGATGCCTGACTACTCCTAAGCTCCTGCTTCACATACTGTTATGGATCTTGCCTTATAGATCAGCTGGCTGCTGCAGAAGGCAACCCCCTAGAACTCACCATCTGACTCACTTCTCTCTTCTCTCAACACCATCACGGAAACCATCGTGGCTATGGCAGTGACAACTTGTTCTGTCAGTGGAATCGAGACCCTTCTGGGAAAGGCAGGGCTGGACACACCTATCCCAGAATACCCAGGTGCAGACATTGTGCACAATCCGCAGGATATATTCCGAGTTTACCTCGCCGAAACTATCCAGAAACTCACCAATTGCGATAGGCTGGTTGCCTATGATGCTATCCAAACATCCAATGTTACGGGAATGGGGGACCTTGTGGTCGTTGCCCCAAGACTGAGACTTAAGGACGTCAATAACGAAGACCTCGCCAAGGACCTTCTTCAAAAGGTAGGAGTACATCAAAATGAATTCGCGCGAACTGAAGGATACTGACATGACCTACATTTAGTTACCAAGACTACCCCCTTTTGGATGTCCCATTCGGGATGGTATCCGTCTCCAAGTCTTCTTCTCACCAAACACGCTGTCTCGACTTTCGCTATCTTATATCAGTGATAGAAATGAATCGTACGGATATGACACGTCTTTAGGACTTACTGATCCGGCTGTACCTGACGGACAAAAGAAGAAAGTCATTGTAGAGTACTCATCCCCCAACATGGCGAGCGAGTTTCAAGTATCACACTTGCGCAGCACGCTTTTAGGCCCCTATGTGGCAAACATTCATGCCCGTATGGGCTGTGACGTTGTTAGAATGAATTACTTGGGAGATTGGGGAAAACAAATTGGCCTCCTTGCTGCCGGTTGGCAGCGCTTCGGCTCAGAGGATGAGTTTGCGAAGCAGCCTCTTCGTCATCTCCTTCAAGTGAAGCACAAAATCGAAGAGTTATTCAAGCCAGAAGTGGAGAAGTGCAAGGCTATGAAAGCGAACGACCAAGACACTTCGGAGATTGAATCACAAGGGTTGTATGCCGAGCGAGATGATTTCTTCAAGAAGATGGAGGACAAGGACCCGGAAGCCATTGCATTGTGGCAACGCTTCAGAGACGCTACTGTAAAAGATTTGGCAGACTCATACGCACGACTTGGGGTAACGTTTGATGAGTATTCTGGAGAATCACAGGTTACTTCCGAGTCCGTTGCTGAGGTGGAACAAGCTTTGAAAGAGAAGGGGGTTTATGAAGAGCACGATGATTCCTGGCAAATCGAC
The DNA here is from genome assembly GCF_000303195.2 of Fusarium pseudograminearum CS3096. NCBI lineage: Eukaryota > Fungi > Ascomycota > Sordariomycetes > Hypocreales > Nectriaceae > Fusarium > Fusarium pseudograminearum. Next base: position 2,363,659 of record NC_031951.1, read on the forward strand.
TTTTCGAAACATGAGGCAAAGGGGTTATCCATCGCGGTATTGCGATACAGAAATGGAACCACCTCGTATCTGTTGCGCGATGTTGCTGCAGTTCTCGACCGATTCAAGGCACACTCATTCGACAAAATGATCTATGTTGCCGCGATGGAGCAAGAGATGCATTTCAACCGAGTCATCAAGACACTAAAGCTCATGGATCGTCAGGATCTTGCCGACCGCATCCAACACACATCTTTTGCCAAGATCAATAGCCTTCCAGAGGAGTTGAAAGGTGCAGAGCTGTTGAGTGATTACCTTGACGGTTGCCGGTCCATGGTACAGGCTGACCTCGAAGAGGAAGACGAGGAAGTGTCCCATGTTGACAGTTCGGAGAGGTCAGTGGATATACTTGGTCTTGCTGGCCTGTTTGTTCAGGATCATTACCACAAGCGCAACACATCTTACACAAGCGACGCGAAAAAGATGGCACCCCTTGAAGGAGAAACAGGGGCGGCTATTCAAAACTGTTATGCCAGACTCTTGAAGAAATTAGGACCGGAACCCGCCACCTTCGACTACACAACCCTAGACTACACCTCATTAGAATCAGAGGACTATGCCGAACTATTGCGCATACTTCTGCAATACCCAGATGCAGCACATGGGTCGTTCAGGTCACTCGAGCCATCTTTTATAGTCGTTTACCTGCTGCGCCTAGTTGATCAACTAATGGTCACTCTCGATGATGACGATAAGAAAGATTGGGCCGGCCAAGAATCTGCGAGCGAAGCAAGACTTGCACTCTACGAGAATGCAAGGCAGGTTTTTGAGAATGCGCTGAAGCTCCTAGGTGTCACCCCTTGGAACCTTTGAGGCTAGTTACTTTTGATCTGTTTTTCTGCCTTTGTATTTACAGGCCGGCTTATGCAGAGTTTTGTTATTTTGGGATGAAGGCGTTTCCGTTCAGATTGACGTATCTGATTTATATTTTGCTTTTGTTGAGTATCTGTCAATTAGTTCTTGTTTATCTATCTATGGAATATACGGTATAGGGTTATCATACGAATAGACGCCCCGCGGGCAAGGGTTTTGTGAATTGATGAAAGAGAAACAGTCTGTTACTGGCATATATCATGAGTTGGAAACCTGAAAGTATTTAGTTAGATACTTTTGCATGGATTCAGACAACATTTAACTCAGATCCAGAAATGCAAAGCTATGTTTATGTTTCAAAAGACCTAATATGATCGCAACCATTCATAATTATCCGTGGACTCATGTGAAACGTTGTTGATGAGCCGGAAGCGACTACCTAAAACGTCCTCTTAATCATGGCCCGGGATAAACGTTCCGGGGCTACACTGCATACATCGTCATCATCAGCTTTCCCATGCATCTGCCAACTTGATGATGTGAGACTTTATTCCCCAAATTACATCGAAACATCTTGAAACTAACATTACCAGACCTTACTACGCAATTCACTTTTACAATACACCTACAAGACTTGCATCATGGGAGATGACGCCCCGCAAGACACCCCGCAGCAGGACTGGTGGGAGGCTTTTCCTGAGCCAAAGGCCGAGTGCACTCGAACCGACCCAGCTATTGTCTCCAAGCTCATCGAGGTGAATGCAGCTCTTGGAAAGAACGCCAAAAGAGATTTTCTCTTGGTCGACGTTCGAAGGACTGACTGGGAGGGTGGCACTATTTCCACGTCAATCAACCTCCCGGCTCACACGTTCTACCAGACCCGTTCCCAGGTCTATCAGCTTGTTAAACAGGCAGGTATCAAGAGAATCATCTTTTATTGCGGTAAGTACTTTATTGTCCCGAAAGGCTACTCCAACCCGTCACTCATAATACTCCAGGGAGCTCCAATGGCCGGGGTCCGCGATGCGCCAGGTGGATGCAGGACTACCTCGACGAGGTTGGTGAAACTGACATCAAGGCTGAAATTCTGACCGGAGGTATCAAGGGTTGGCAAAAGGCGTACGATGGCCAGTTGATGGACTTTTACGACGAAAAGGCCTGGGAGAAGAAAGAGTGAGGATGGGCACAGTATAACAGTCGAGGGTATCCTCTCTTGTTTGTCTATTAGACGTGTTCCCAAGCAAAGTTTCCGCAAGAACGTGTCTCAATTTTCGACCTTAACGCCAATAAAGATCATATAATATCCATCATCTCTTCCCGTGCTTCCACTGCCGTCAAGGGGGGGGGGGTTTATCGGTCTCCTCGTCGGTCGTCTCCGCCGATTCGTTCCAACGCTTCGAGCATCACCACTGAGTTGCCGCGGATGACCTGTTGGCATGTTAGTAAAGACTCCTTATACCTGAAATAGTGGGAGGGTGGGATAACGTACAACCATGCCGATTCTGACCTTCTCGCCATTGTCCTTCTCCTCCACCGCCTCGTCGAGAACGATGTTCAGGAAGACCTAGTCTTGTCAGCTTTATCCTATTTTAATTGTAAGGGAGTTTCGTACATCGTAACCGCGGAGGACGCCGATGACCTTTCGGCTGCCGTTCAATTGAACGAACAGTCTCTTGTCGAGGTACTGTAGAAAAGTTAGTTATTGATCAGAAAACAGCAGGTTGCGCGGCCTCGGGCTGTCCAAAAGTTCGGGGCGGATCTGGTAGCTATGCGACGTATAAAATATTGAGACGGACCTTCTTGAGCTCAGGTTGCGCGGGCGCCATCTTGAGCAGTAAATGTAGAATAGCTTGGATGCTGTTTCATGCGACGCGATCGCGGCCTGGAACTACTAACATTACATTTCATAGCTAGACGGAAATTCTACGTCACGTGGAGATAAGATCCCGAGCCAACAAATGCACGTCACTTTAATCCATCCTCAGGCGCGTGTCGTCGCGAAACTTTGTCAATTTTAACTGAAATGCGCCAGGAATAAAAATTAAAGAGACAATCACATCATGAGTTTCGCCGCAAAACGAAAGGCCAAGGTCATCAAGGTCGCCGATGAGGATGACCCGAGTGACGATGTCTCAGCGACCATTGGTGACAATGGTACTAGCGATGGTGAGTATTCCCAGGTTTTGGATTTGCGACTCTTGCTGATGAGATCAAGGCTGACCCTTGCAAATACAGAACTTTCCAAACCATTGTTCAGCGCAAAATCTGGTCGAAAACCCTTTAGACAGTCAGGCTTGAGGAAGAGCTTCAATCCAGCGGGCGGCGAGAGTCTCGGAGATGCATCGGCCACCAACGACGACGAGGATGACGGACCAGTAGTCGTACGACCGGCCATCAGTCGATCAGGCTCGCTGAAAGGAAAGAAGAAACTGAACAAGTCTTCGCGGTTATCGTTTGGTGGAGATGATGGTGCTGCCAGCAATGACGAGCCTGCCGAGGTGTTCACTCCTAAAAAACTGCCTTTGGGTCGCGCATTGGAAAACAGCGCTATAAAAAGAGGCTTGGGAACGAAAGGGCTCCCTATGAGATCGATCGGAGACGACGACGACCGACCCAAGTACAGCAAAGAATATCTCGAAGAACTACAATCATCTACACCAAATACCCCCCAAAAGTCCTCCACGTTACCCGACGATGGCGATTTGATGGACCTGGATGCTTCAGAGTTGGAGGGCGCACTCATTGTTGATTCGGTAGAGTTGAGCAACCAACCACAACCAACAGCTATCCTATCCGAGGCTGAAGTCCGCGAGAAGAAGGAACGGCGTCAGCGATTGGCTTTGGAGAAGGATTTTCTATCAGTCGAGGATGATGACGACCCATTCGCACGCAAAAAGAAGGACGACACACGATTAATAGCAGAAGATGAGGATCTCGGGGAGGGATTCGACAATTATGTTGAAGATGGTGGGCTCTCCCTAGGCAAGCGTGCCGAAAAAGAGAGACGCAAACAAGATCGAAAAATGATGGAAGAACTCATCACCGCTGCTGAAGGCCACACCTCGGATTCCTCATCCGACAGCGACGCCGAGCGACGAATCGCGTACGAAGCTGCGCAGACACGTGCTGGAATGGACGGTCTAAAGAAGCCCCGGAAAGATCCCAGCCAGGACCTACTACAGGCACCACCAAAGATATCACCTCTCCCCAGTTTGACGGAATGTCTAGCCCGTCTGCAGACTACCCTAAAGGGTATGGAGGATGAGATGAAGGGGAAGCAGAACCGGGTGGAGAAGCTCAAGAACGAACGCCAAGATATCGTGGAAAGAGAAGGACAAGTACAAGCTTTGCTGGATGAGACGGGGCGCAAGTACCAAGAGGTAATGGGACAAGGGAAAGTAGCTGAAGGAATGGCTGCGGATGTCCCGGCGAATGCCCCTGCGGAGATGGTGGGTGCAAGAGGTTTGGAAACACTGGGTATGCCGACGAGTCAACCCGAAGATGAAGAGATGTGAAGATATAGGACAAGGTCTTCTTTTCCACCACATTATCCATCTAAAGTAATCAAGCGACCGTCTTCCGCCAAAAGAAAGTCTTCCTAGATATATCTCGCGAGGAAGAAGAAACAGAAACATGATGACGATCTGTACTATATAGTATGGATGAACCTCTCACAACCCTAAGCTGCCGACGCTGACACTCGCCTTTCCAAGAGCTTCATCTAAACAGGAAGTTTTGGATAGGTTGGTCTCAACGTGGATCTGTTAATCGTCTCACTTTACCTTTCACCTGTCTCGCATAGCAATCATAACCCAGAGGCCATGGATAAACATAAATACTGAGTTCTAGTTCTGATGGGCCTTTCGGGGTTTAGTATATAGTAAAACCGCATTGTTCGGTCAACTTTTGTCATGCATAACCACTTAACTGCAAACCAACCGTGAGCATACCCTGAAAAGTACTTTCCGAATATCCGCGAGATAAACGGTTTTTCTAAACAGGAGTATTTACTATGGCCAAAGTGTTTGTCGAAGACAGTCTACATGTGCCTGAGTCTGTCTCACCCAGCAAGCAGCTACCTTATAGGCCGGAACACATCCGTATCTTTGCCACAGGTTGTGAAAGTCTGGGACCTGGTGGTCTATGCCAGCAGTTACAGGACCACAGCTCATTCGCTCACCCCCTAGACTCTAGAAGTGATATGGCAACATGTCTGATCGGATCAGGCCTGGCCAAGAAACAGCAGGGGTACTGTATCCTGCCTGATTTGGGTAACTGCAAGCCCAGAACTGGCTGGGCCGGGTTCCATCAAAGGATCCTACAACGCAGGATCCAGTTCCTTGCGCTTCATAGATAAGTGCATATATCTCGAAGTAGATAGAAACAAGGACGACTGAAAGCTATTTCCCGATGACAGGTCAGAGACCAGTGATGGTATAAGATGAACGAATCGGAGAACAACAGGTCAAGATGCTCTAAAATGGTCACGAGAACCAATTGTGATAAGACGGGAGTGACCGCAGACGGGAGCAGTCTAGAGTGTCCCATCCTTCCAATCCTGTTCCAGAAGCTTGGCTTTGTGTGGCTTTAACTTTGACTTCCATCAAATAAGCCATGCCATAACCTGATACCAAGTCAACCAATCAGTCATGGGTATAATTCAGTCAAGAAACAATCACCATCAGATATAGCAATGGATATTACCAAGAATACAATCCAACGTTTCATCATTCATAAGTCGTCTACCAAGTGCCATGTAAGCCAAGCAACTCCTAGACCTACATATGGCGTAAGTCTTTCCCTCTCAAGATTGTACACGAAACAACACGAAACAACACTCAAATATCCTTCTTCCTTCTTCCTCCGCTGTAGAGAAGCCCGGTGGTAACATCGCCAAACATATACGCACACCAATCTTTAGCCAAACTCACTCGTCCGTACCACGGGCCTTCGTTAGTAACCTTTGGCATGCGCGCTGCGGCCTTGACAAAGTAGCTACTTGTGGCATTAACGGGCAATGCCGCTGGTTTGAGTCTGTCCTTTGCGTCGAGTACAGGCATGACACTCTTCGATCCCGTCTTTTCCATTTCTTTGATGACTTGTGTTAAGAGTTTGGCCATGAGAACAGCACCGGGTGTCCACGAAGTAGTCACATAGCCCATCACGAAACCCATGTTGGGAAGGGAATCAACCATGCAGCCACGCCAGGTATAGTGTGAGCCGACGTCAAGAGCCTGACCGTCTACCTTTGGGGCAATGCCACCGAAAAGCTGAAAGTGTAAGCCTGTTGCAGTGACGATGATGTCGGTTTCAAGCTTGCGGCCAGATTTGAGAAGAATGCCGTTCTTTGTGACCGTCTGGATAGTGTCTGTAACAATCTCACAATTGTTTCTATGCAGTGCCTTGAAGAAGTCTCCTTCGGGACACATACACAATCTCTGTTCGAAAGGGTTGTAGGCCGGGTTGAAGTGGACATTGACGTCAACGTCTTTTGGCAACTCCCGCTGCAACTCCCCCATGAGAAGCTTGCGGCCGATCTTGGGAAATTGGAGGAGTATTTGGGTGCTAATAAGCTCCATCAGAACATCTTTCCAGTAAATGAGCCAGTATGCCCATGACCAAGGAAGAAGCATGCGAAGATAGAAGTCGAGATTGGAGGTTACAGGCCGAGAGATGACGAAGGAAGGACTGCGTTGGAGCATGGTCACCATACTTGCTTTTTCGGCGAGTGATGGAACAACTGTAATTGCTGTTGCCCCTGATCCGATGACAATAACACGTTTGTCTGAGTAGTCAAGGTCTTCGGGCCACCATTGAGGATGTACGACCTTGCCTCCAAAGTCCTCTATACCAGGAATTGTCGTCTCAAAGGCCTTGTCGTATGAATAATACCCCACACAGCTGATAACAAAGTTGGCGATGTATGTCTTGCGCTGGCCATCCGCCTCGATCTCTAGTCTCCAGTTTTGCTCGTCGGTTCGCCATTCACATCCCGTCATTTTATGATTGAACCGAATCTTTTGTCTTATACCAGCTGCATCTACGGCCTCCTCGAGATACTCAATGATCTCTCCAGCTTGGGCCATCTTGTGCTCATGTCTCCAGGGATGCCATGGTAGACCGAATGAAGTCATGAAAGAGTCGGATCGGAAACCTGGGTATCGAAAGAAGCGCCATGTCCCGCCAATGGCTTCTCGTGCCTCGAGGATCGTGTACGATCGATTGGGAAGTTTTTCGTTGAGGACATGGGCGGCGTTGATACCAGAAAGGCCAGCGCCCAGGATTAGAATATCATGGTGATCAGTCGGGTCGGACATTTCGATAGGAATTCGCAATCTCGCGGCTGTGATTATCGCGTGGAAGTTGTTGAGAAGCTGAATTTACATTGGGAAATAAATTCCCCTGTACCTGTACTTAGCAGACACTATAGCTCCCAGCCTACCGCTAGTCCCACCCACATTTACCATAACGCCACAACCGTGAGCCTTTCTATTTAATTGGTGCTCCTATACGGGTTACGGATATGACATAACGTCTCGTACGACTATTATTCAACAAAATTTCTATGTGAATATCGCAATTGGCTGTGTTCTTGAATTTGCGGATAGTAAGGAACAACCAAATAAGGATCTGACACCGGCCCGCTAGATGTAGATTACTCTAATATGTACCCTAATAAGGCCAAGCTTCTGCTCTTGGCAAACTGCAAGTGGCTAGATAATGAATGTTAACATACTATCTTTCCTATGATGCAGTCTAGGAATGGTTCGTTACAACTAGCTGTTGATATATATCTTAATGTTGTTGAACTATATGTAGCCGCCATACTATTTATGAATCAACTCGCTCTACTATCACTACCTGGGTATACAACAAACCCTTTCTTGGCAGTACCTAAGACTTGGTAGTGAGACTCCTAACCAGGATGATAATTCATGAAATATATATTGGTTATCCCAGACCAACGAGTAGCTCTCGAAGCTTTCTATCTAGTTCGTTGATAAGTTACAGTGGCTCATCAAGCCGTCCCTCGAAAACGTTAGAAAGAAAAGAACCAAGTCAGTGTTGACATGAATCTCTCAAGCACTCCAGTTGCCGTCTACTCACCTATTTCATCATCATAATACTCATCTAAGCATTCCTTGATATTATGATAGCTCCAAACACCTTTATATCCCAGCAGCGTTGTCTCTCTATCCAAAATCTCTTTGGCCGTTTTCTCGTAATCTATGACTCAAGCCTTAATCCTTTCTGCGCCAGTTGTTGGATACCATCGCATTGTTCGTCTCGGGCTTGTTTGAACGGGGGTTGTTAACTCGATCAGCGAGCTGACGACTCTCTCGTGCATCTAGTTGACGGCCCACGAGCTTCTGAGGAATTCTCTCCGACACTGAAACCTTCAGCTGACCTCCTGGAATCATCTTTCTGTTGAGTTGCTCTACTGCTGAGCTTGCTTCTTCTTTGGTTTCGAAATCGACGAAGCAGTAGTGGTGGTTGCCAGGCAGAGTTCTCTTACTCTCATGGGGTGTGATTCGTTTACCGATTGCGGCCCTGGATTCCAATTAGAAATTGGCTTGTGTATGTGTGTCTGTGTACGTACGGCTTGAAACCATAGAAAATCCGGGCCAGTTCTTCCTGGTGCTGGGCTTGATCGACCATTTTGTCTAAGCCGCCAACATACAATCTTCGTCCCCCTTGATCCCTTATCACGCCCTCAAAGTGATCAATAGCCCAGTTGGGGCCCCTATCCTCGCCTCTGCCGTTGGCATGGCCCAAGCTGTTGCCGTTGGTACTCGATTTGGCGTTCCAGTCACCCCATCGGCGAGATGTTGCATCGTCGTTTTGGAATCCCCGACGTTCACGAGGCTTCTTTGGCTCACAAGGTCCGACTTTCAGAGTCCTTCCGTATACAGTGGCATATAGAGACGAAAGGGCTCTCTCGGCGGTCTCGCGGTCGTGGAAGTCGACGAAGCAATACCCGGGGTTTCGAGCGCTGACGGGATCAACCGAGATATGAATCTTGTCCAAACGATCGAAACCGTTCTTAGCTAAGACTTCTTCTACTTCAAAGGGCTTTGCCTCGTAAGGAAGGTTACCTGTTGAAAAATCAAGTGTTAGTTGTTGACATCCAGGAGGCCATACTGGGGATGATCGTGCCTAGATAGATGCGCCTCCCGGCGGCGATAGCTTCTTGTTCCATAGCGACGAGCTGCACGAAAGACCAGCTGCAATGATGTATACCTGCACGACCAAAAAGGGGCGGTGGTAGCCAAAGGAAAGCTTGAAATTTGCAAAAAGAGCTCCCTCCAGTTTAGTGAGCCTCCTTGTGGGCCAATAAGAAAGTGTTTGCTACCACCCCGCGAAGACCCTGAATGAGGGGCGATGCAGTGTGGGTATTAAACTGAGAAGACATGTATCCATTCTCCAGTCAATCTGTAAACGGTTGGCCCTGGGATTCCTTCAAACAATTTGAAATATACACAATTAAAAAGCAAGCAGAGATGTTTGTACATATATGGTTTGTAAAACCAACACCGATTGTCTCTTGCGAATATCCCAATCTAATCATAACTCCTTGAATAGTGGTCAAGTTATCAAAATGATTTCTTGACTCTGGTATCAAATTTTGGCCTCTTTCATCCCCCTAACTCATCCTGGAACTGCTGCTCATGGACGGTGAACCCGCGGAGGGATACCGTGAAATTTCCCTCATGTGTTCAGGAGTCCCCAGGGCCTTCATCTCTTTGGTTCCCCATTTTCGTATCGCTACTTTGCGGTCGCAGTTGGTGCAGTAATGGGTTGTATGAGCAGCCCACTTTCCGGCGTAGGGAACAGCAGCACCGGCGATGGTCGTAAACCCAAGGACTGTCGCAGATATACTGGTATCCGTTAGCATAGAGATTTGGATACTTGAGTAGAATTCTTACTGTGTGACTCTTGACGAGGTCTTCTTCACTCGTGTCTCAGCACGGTGCCTGCAAAAGGGGCAGTCTACAAACTTGGGGTGATCTCCAAGCTCAGTAAGTGGTGTCACATACGTGACCACTTCATTCCTGTGATAAGAAGGTGGTCGTGGCCTAAATCCGCTATTGTCGGGATGTTGTAGGGGCACTTGAGGATCGTAACCACCTGTGTTGTATGGTGGTTGGTGTTGAGACACATAAGATTCTGGGCCGTATGGATATTGGCTCGCAGCTTTGCGCGCTGGCAATGGAGGCGGAGAATCGTCCAGTGTTCCTATTGGGATAGGAGCTTCATTAAATCGCTTGTCGGATTCTGAATCTACCGGTATTGGAGCGTCGTGGTATTCCATCATAGCATGATTGGAATTCACTACTTCAGGAAGACCCTCGTCATTAACCACACTGCGAATGATCCTGTTGGATGTTAGAAGGCACTAGGTTGATTCTCATGACAAACTTACATTGAATTTGGACGTGATTGTGGTAGGTTCTCATGTGATGGCTTCTTTAGCAAAACCGAAGGAGGTGTGATGTGTTGTACTGTGGCCATTTTTTGTCGTCTGTCTTATAGAAACTGGTGTAAAATAACCAAAACTAGGTTCCTCGAAATAGGTAGTTATGAGTGGGGGACAAGAGATCCTTTATGGACATCAAGCTAAGAGCTAACATGGTTGCTAAGCTCCTACCATTTACAGAGTATGTACACAGCCGATGGATCATCTGTAACCTAAGCATTGAGCAAAGGCGAGTGGCTGAGTCTCAGCCCATAAATCAACCAACGGGTATGAAGTCTGACGTCGAAGGATTTGGTATGTGGTTGTCCATCCTTGCCATCCTCTTTTAGAGTCACTAAGTTGCATAACGACAGGGGTAGATCGCACCCATTCTCCACTCATTAGCAAGTGAAGTGGCGTGGAATTTCTGAATGCTTCACCGGATAAGGCTGAACTGGCCGCCGGCTTATTATGAAATCTCCGTCGTCTTTGTCAATTGTTAAGAAAGCAGGCAGTTGTATTTCATGTGTGTTGCCAGTCGTGACTGGGTGCGCCGTCATCGCCACACGGGAACGGAAAACCGGCAGCAATGAGGTTGTGATAGTAATGACGCGCGTCATGTCGATGTTGTTCCCTCTAGACGAAACCTGCAAAAATTCCAGAGTTGCTTGTTGAGCTGACAGGTTAACATTTGAGAATGCAGGGTCTTTAATGGGAGGGTCTGATCTGGAAGGAACCTCGGAAACCTACCTAGGTACAAGGGTACTTGTACCCTTCGCATCTGCCGACTTTAATTAGCGACAGCGACAGTAGAATTATCAAATAGAAAACCGAGTCTACGAGGGTAGATAGGTAGCATACTAAGGTTAGTAAGTAAAACATACAAGCCGTCCACATTCTTCCTTTAGATTCCCAACGTGACATCCGTCTTGAAGACTTTCTTGGCTCGATCAGCCTCAGTGCTACACATCAGACAGAATACAAAGATAAGCAGACAATTGTCTCCATAACAGAGCGACCTTCGTGGCCTTTCTAGCTCGTCAAGATTAGAGGAATTGGCTTTGAGTCGCTAACTACTAACTTACCTAGCTATTAATAATAGGCCTCGGTACTCGATGTCCCCATTCATGACAGCTCCCCCACTCTTGCCCCTCCCGTCCCTCAGGTCATGCATGTATGAGCTTTTGGAGTTCATTAGCTCATAACATGGAGAGCTTCCTTCAATCTTTCAACTTTCAAGTTTCAACATATTCACTATAGCAAGAACTCTTCAATTCGATCAATATGTCCTCTGAGCAACTCGTTCTCTTTGATATTCCAAGCAAAGATGGTGGTGCTTGGTCACTCAACCCATGGAAGAGTGAGCTATCTCGATGCCCCTCCATGATATCACCGCTCATCTATTTTCACAGCACGATTTCTCTTAAACTTCAAGGGCATCAACTACAAGACTGAATGGGTAGGTTTGCCATACAATGCTGACGAGTACATCACTAACAAATGGCCAGCTCGAATACCCCGACATCAAGGCGACTCTGGAGTCTCAGTAAGTTGATCACATTGCTAAGTAGGCACTTTGTGACTCACCAATTTCACAGCATTTCCGCCAACCCAGCTACCGGAACATGGACAATCCCTACCGTCAAGTTCCCCGATGGAACTTACATCATGGACTCGGCCAAGATCCTCGAGCGAGTTGAGAAGGACTACCCTGAACCCTCTGTCCACAAGGACTCGCCTGTCCTCGCCAAGCTATTCGAAATCATGCCAAATATCATGGGCGCCCTGCGACCCATCTACTTCACCCACGTCCCTAAGCATATTCTGAACGAGAACAGTGTCCCTTACTGGCAAGAGACCCGATCCGAGGCGGCTGGAGAGCCTCTCGACGAGCTCTACAAGAGAGATGGCGAAAAGGCCTGGGACAAAGCTAAGCCACATGTGCAAGATGTCGAGGCTCTCCTCAAGGAGAACTCTGAAGGACCGTTCTTCCTAGGAAAGACTCCCAGCTATGCTGATTTTGTCTGGGGCGGATTCCTCATCTTCATGCAGCGCAACCAGATTATTGACGAGGTGTACAAGATCAGTGGTGATGCCCAACTTCACAAGAACGTCCTTGAGGCCCTCGCCCCTTGGCATAAGAGGAACAACCACTGAGTCGCAATATAGACTTGGTTCAAAAAGAAGAACAAAAACAGTGGAATATAGGAACTGAAACGCAATACCATAGCCAGACTAGAGAGTGACAAGAAACCCAAGAAATACGACACAAAACATTCTTCCTCGTATTAGCACAACTTCCTCATCCAAGAGTGATACCCCCGTCCTCGTCGTCCACATCCGACTCCCCAACTGTTTCGATTACCGGCTTTAAACTGAGGTTTTTGGCAAAACTCTCACCCAACTCATCGATATTGGGCATATCACGAGCACCTATATCCGTCCAGATATCAGTACTTGCATACATTACCGAGGTAAGAGGGTGGGTGCTCGAGTCGTGCCTTTTGCCCTTGGAGCTCTTATCAACCAAGATACTAAAGGCATCCTCACGAATCCTAGTCATCATGGAGTTGTAGATCGTTTGTCGCCGGGTTTTGCCAAAAGACGTTTCGCCCTCCTGGATATCGGGAAATCGCCAGTTAACGTAGAGATTGCCGTGACTCGACCGCGTCTTGATATCGTTGTGCTGACCTGCTGCGTCGAAGTAGTAGCGACAGAGCTGACAGGCTCCTTTGCTACTACCTATGTACCTCCAGTCGCGGAAGAAGCTGACATTTGGCTGGGTCATCAACCATTCGAGAACAAGGACCTCTGAGTGCACATACGGCTTAAAACTCGGTCTAGTACTCTGAGTCTTGATGCGGTCGTCCAGGTTTATCCACTCCAAGCTTCTGGCAAGACCACGATACCTTTCAATTGAAGCGGCGTCGCTGCACATTCGACCAATAATTCCATGGGCAGCTTCGCTCTTTCTTCCAAGGGGGTTCGAATCTGGTTTGCTAGATTCGATAGGGACAACAACAAACTCCTGGAAGAGTTCCGGCCATGTTTCCTCCGAGTCGATGAGACATTGCAACGCTTTCTTGTAGCTCTGGAGACGATAGATGGCGTGTCTTAACTCTGACCAGCATTCGAAACTTCTACCGTCTCTGATGCGGCCGGCTTTGGCGTTTATTTCTATGAAACGTGTTGTTTGTGAAGTCAAGAAAGACTTGAGGGCCTTTAGGACGCCACTAAAAGACGAATGATCTAGGAAGGGCGTTATTAGATGAGGCAGTATTTCGGGGTGCACTTGAGAGACTTACATTGTGGGCCAGTCATGTCACTGAAGGTAGTTTCCTTGATTGCGATGCTGAGAGTCTCCAGACCATTACCAACTTCAGTATCTATTTCACACGGTTAGCGCTTGAGTCTCAACACAAGTATTATTTGGTAAGCGTACCATTTTGAGTTGTGCTTCGCTCACAATACAGTAGACATTGGGCAATGTTCTTCCTCAGCGTATCCAGATAACATTGGATCCTTGGAGAGTTAAAGGCCAGTATCATTTCGAAGATCTCGTTTTGGGCAGACGTTCTCTCTGTACTTGAGAGCAGATGGAAACCGGATAGCCTCTTCAACAAGGAGGTCATGAAGTCTTTAGTGCTGCGCAAGTCCTTGTCAAAGACCTGATTGCAGCCAAAGACATATGTGAACTTGTCTTCTCCATCGAGGATTGCGACAGAAGTGACAGTCTTGCCACGTTTAACTCTATCACAGACACTGGCGATGTTGTGAAGAAAGCGGTGGTACTGTTGTTCTTCTGTCTCTGCGCTATCTGAGGGTTCTGTCTGTCTGAGAGCACCCTCCTCGTGGGTGATTTCGGCCAGTGCTTTGTACAAGACGATGGGCTCGTACAGACGACGCTTCTGCTTGGGCTTAAGAGAGGTGAGATCTTCTGTTACAATGAATTAGCATTGGTATCCCTTTTCATCAATGTTCTCTGACTTACTAGATGCCATGGTTGTAGTTGCTGTAACAATCAGGATGATGGGAAAGCTGGATACTGACGAGGTCTAGGTGGCAATTGGGACCCTTTAAATATCGCTGGCTTCCAATTAATCAGTATTTATTCCCAGTATACATCTTGACGCTTTGCTATTATTTTCGACTCCGACTGTCTGCCTTGTGTTCTGCTCAAGGCCAGTGCTGGGGGCCGACGGGGGGCTTATCACATCATGCGGGGTGATATGAAACTACCAACACATGCGCCTTATTCCGGTCGGCCTCCTACATTTCCAATCGCCTTTTTTTCAACCGCGTTTGTCGAATTAATCTTGGTGTTTTCACCGAATATGGTCTCCATCTGGGTCGCCCTCCAGGCAGTGAGGCTGAGTTGTGAGGTTGCGAGTTACCTCCCTCCCAGCTCCCGCCGCTGAGATATCCGTCATTGCGTATCTTTCTAGCTTTGACTTTCGAATTCCTTCGGTGGTTTTCTTTTGTTGTCTCGCAATGCTGAAATGACGGGAATGTAAAAATGCACAGTCGACGGGAAGCCGCAGTAGGGTCTGGCCGGCCTCCAACGACACGGCGTTCCATGAAGAATTGAAGAGTATATAGATACCAACTCGGGATCTCTCATGACACTCTTCTTTCTATCCTCAAATTGTCAATCAACAAATTTTCTCTCAGAGCTCAAATAGCCTTAGCGAAGAAAACCCATCTCCTGAGCGCATCGCCATACCATCCTACTCGCCAACAGGCATGTCACGACGAAGCGATCGTCCTCACAGGCACAGCCGTTCCAGCAGATCTAGACAGGACGACATACCTATTGATCCAAACCTAACGACTGAAGCTTCATACCCTCAGTACACCGAGGCCCAAGACTACAACCCGGCTGGTCCAAGTCAGAGCCAGTAGAGCGCTGATTCACAATTCTCTGCAACCGATACCACTACGTACGCAGCGGTATTTGGCCCATCAGAGAGTCAGGACACAAGCCAGATGGCGTATTATATGATGCAACAGCAACAACCTGCTACTGTGAACCCAAATGAAGTTCTCTTAAACCCGGGCCTCAGCTACGCATCTCCAAGCTACGCCAGTTCTGCTTACCAAACTACTCCCTATGGTACGTCACTTGAACAAACCGGACTCGAGCCTACATACAACCGTATACTAACGCATACAAACGGCAGCCGAGGCAGAAGCTTCCTCCTCAGCGGCCCAACCCTCTGCCCAATACCACTGTTCCGGGTGTGACCGCTTCTTTCCAGGAAACCGAGACTTCAAGTAACCACCCCGACTCCAAACTGCGCCCGTTTCGAAACTAACACGCCGTGGTAGCAAGCACATGAAGACTCATGACAAACCGGTGAAATGCAAAGCCGATGCTGGTTGCAAAGTCACAAAGGCCGAACAGCGAGACATGGACCGCCACTACCGATCCTCGCACAGGGCCTACGCGGCCAGCAAGGGGATCTTGACTGAAGACGCTATGTGCGGCTTTCAGGGTTGCACGTCAAAATTTACACGCAAAGACAATCTACTCAAACACTGGAAGAAGTTCCATGGGTATGAGCAACCCGGGAACTGAGCGTGACGTCGATGTTTTGCGTTTTTCTTGTTTTTCTTTTGACTTTCTCCTATGGGAAATCTTGGAATTTAGGTTTGTTCACCCTGTCTACTACCTTATGCACACCTCCACCGGTGCCTCAGAGCTGGGTCTGGCGAATATGGATAGTATTACCCCCCGGTTCTCTCTTAGGCGAATACGGGGATCTAAATCTATTCACCGCGTACACCAGTCACATAGGTAGTATCTAGTCACTCCTTGAAAGGTCCGTTCGTTTGGGAATTCTTGTATGCGGGACACTGAAGTCTATCACATTCTAAAATTGCGAATCTATGCTAGGGAATCAATAAGATACTGTTCGATTATGTTTTGTCTGTCTGATACCAACCAAGCCCAGCCCAAACTTTTCCTTCCTATTCATCCATGTACACGAACCGAAATTGCAAGCCCCAGATCATTCCCATTGTAACAGAAGAACACCAAGGCGTATCAAGTAAACTTTCAACAGTGGAGAATAGGTATAAGTCATCATTGAAAGGAAACCCTCTACCAAGATACAATAATGAATCCAAACATATACGCCTTATCCTTGAACGCCTCATCACTTCTTCTAGTCCCATACCTAGCCATTAGAGACCCCATCATAAATAAACATCCTTGTACTTTTCTTTCACCATCCAGGTCTATACCGCTGAGAATGGGCAGGTAGCGCCATCGGCAGACACAGCTCCAGTGCTGGGACATCTTTGCTCAGCGCTGGCGATCGATGGGCTCTTGGAGGCAGAAGAAATGCTCAGGTTATCAACCTTGAACTCCATGTCGCCAGTGCTGAAGAGTTCAAAGTGCATGCGGCTGGCATCAACCTTTTGGGCCTTGAGGTACTCGGCCATCTCAAGCATGAATTGCTCAGGACCGCAAATATAGTACTCGGTGGAGCTGTGGCACAGGTAAAGGTCATCTTTGGAGACCTTGGCCAAGTCCATGCGGAAGTCGTGGTCGTACGTGACACCAAAGATGTCGGATTCGGCAAGGTGAGTCTTGAAAATGTTTGTGCGGAAGTTGGAACGGTTGCGAGCAATGCGGCGGACCTGGTCGTAGAAGGGGACGGAGCGTCGAGAGCCGTGAATCCAGGAGACGGGACGGTGAGGCTGGCGTTCGGAAACGGTGTTGAGGATGGACATCATAGGAGTGACACCGACGCCGGCCGAAATGAGAACGATGGGGACGTTGGATGTGTTGGACATGTCGAGGTAGAATTCGCCGGCAGGGTGAGCCAGCTCAACGACGTCGCCTTCATCCTTCATATCGATGAGGAGGTTTGAGACGACACCGGGGTTGAGGGCATCGCCGCCAAGATATCGACCGCTACGGGTCATGTGGATACCCTCGTCTCTCTTAACAGTAACGCGGTAATAGTCAGGCCGGGGAGCATCGCTCAGAGAATATTGGCGAGACTGAACATATCCCTTGTCGACGATGGGGATCTGAACAGAGACATATTGGCCAGGCTGGAAGGAAGGGAGGCGCTTGCCATCGACAGGAACGAGGTAGAAGGAGTAGATGTCGTCCGATTCTTCAACCTTCTTCTCGATGCGGAACTTTCGATAGCCCTGCCACTTACCAAAGTCCCGGTAGAGCTGAGCCTCACGACCGATGAGCATCTTTGCAAGCATCCAGTAGGCCTTTGTCCACGCCTCTCTGATCTGAGTGGTCATGGTGGGGCCGAGGACCTCTGCAAAGGCTGCAATGAGATACTTCTCGACTATAGCATAATGTTCTGGCTTGATGCCTAGAGAGCAGTGCTTGTGGCACATGCGCTCCATCTTTGGGATAAGCTCTGTGATGTGGTTGATGTTGTTGGCGTAGCTGAGGATAACAGCGGTAAGGGCACGGGGTTGGCGGCCGTTTGCTTGATTGACTGTGTTGAAGTAGTCGTTGAGCTCGGGGTGATCACGAAGCATGTTGCGGTAGAAGATGGTGGTGATGCGCTCTCCATGGTCAGTCAGGGCAGGAATGGTGCCTCTGATGAGCTTGGTCTGCTGGTAGGACAAAGCCATTGTGATGATGTATGTTGATAGTAGAGAATATGGTAGTAGAAGAGATGAATCTATAGATGTCGTGATAGAGTAGATGGGGATTGGAGAGATGTATCCGCTGTATAAGTCAAGCCAGGTTTGGGTAGCAGAACAGGTAAAGGAATGGATCAGAACAGTGAAGCAAGGTATATTAGTAAAAACCAGAATCTGCGAGGATCATCTCCAAATATTATATCTTGATACATAAAGTATCCTCCGCCTTGGTTATGGTCCGAGGTTGGCTATCCATACCCCTGGATGAGGGCGAGATTATACGCCCTCGCCATTGAGAGAATATGATATCTTGAAACAAAAGGAAAGAAAAAAGCGACAAGACTTGAAGTTTTCTCCACAAGCCGTCTATTCCTCGAGGCTTGATATGATGGTATAAAACGCCCCCCCCCCTTGTTGTCAGAGGGTGTAGGTTGTTGGATTGAGAAGTCGTACGATGGGAAGGAAGCTGGGATCCATCGACCCATGTTGGTGCTAAACCACTAGCCTGGAAGGAGGCTGTTAGTGGGGTCGAGAGCCCTGTAAGCTCCGTCAACCCGCCGCCAGCTCCCGCCCCAGTTTTGTTTTATAGGTCTAGCGCAGTACGTAGGTTTTTGCTTTTTGCTTTTTGCTTTTTGCAGCTTCGGAGCTCTCCTTTATTGTGATGTTCAGAGAAGCCGAAAAAGAGAGACAAAAAAAAGCAGCTGGGGCCTTGGCATTGTGGTTCAATCATCCGAGGTTTTGGGGAAGCGAGAATCGAGGCTGAACTGAATAGAGTAACCAAATCACAAGTCGATGAATTGGTACCTACAGGTAACTAGAGGCAGGTAAACACTTACAGTTTACGGGTATTGCCTTGTGGTGATAGTTAGTCTCCCTAATTAAGCAAGAATCAAGTCAGTAAAGAAACTTTGATATAGCTAACTTGACTCAAATTTGTCTTTTTTGCTCTTTAGGACAGAACTAAGAATCGATAAAGCTCGCTCGGCCCCTCGTCAAACTAATTTAGCACCAAAGTTGACTCTTCTCTTCCCGCAGACGACCCCAAGCTCCCGAGTTTCAACTCAAAACATATGTGCATGTAGGATGACAAGAAATTAATTGCAAACAGTCCAAGTCCAGTAAAGCCATGTGGTTAGCCACGCGAGAAAAAACAAGCTGTGTAACATTAAAGCATGGCAACCACATGTTTCTGAGGAATGAGAGAACCAACAGGGAGGCGAAGCGTGGTCCAGAACTAGGAGAGGCGTAATTCTAGACAATGCAGTGAAATTCAACAAATAACTGCTACGTAATTACAAACACGACGAGCAAAATAAAACATTGCCGGTCGGTACCTGGACTGAGTCTTTTCCCCAACAGCCACACGCTCAAGCAACCGGCAGAGATTTGAGCCCTGTGAACAATAGAGAAGGGATCCCTCGGGAGAAGTTGATAACTGACTGATAAACGCGAACGCGAAGAGTATACTCTACACAGTTACCAATGTCTAGGTTCAGGGTCTGGAACCAGGTCATTCTCATTCTGTCTCACGCCATCATGTTTGATGAGCTCTTGAATAAGACTCGATACATTTATCGAACAAGGCTCGGGTTGACGATGCATCAATACTACGATGGTCACTTGATGGAATTCGGGTTTAGGTATAAAGCCAATTGACAAGACATGGTTCCCTTACCTATGTCTAGCAGTACCATCCTTCCAGAAAACCACCTCATTGTTCGATTGCGGAGTCTCATCTCAGAACCACGCGACCAAGGCTCAATGAGACCTTTTGCTCGCCCGTGAAATACTCTTGTAGTAGATTACCGAGGTTCTGCTCTTTCAACTGTCGGTTGTTCCGGATATGCCGTCTTACGTCGTTGAAAGAAACGTCTGTGTGTTTTTACAATCCTAAATCAATGCCTTTTACTCTATAGTGGGCTCTTATACCATGCATAGAGTCTTCAAGATGCGCACCAACCACTCTTAGTTCCCGACGGCTCCAACGTTGTAGACTCTCCGGACTGTGCTCGAATTACATATTCTTTTAGTTGACACTTTTACACGAGGGCTGAAAACATCGGCCAAAGTCGGAGAATGAGTACTCGGATCCCATCCGCATTGTGCACTTATTCAGTATATTCACGAGACAATTTTATCATAGTACACCCGGTTTGTTCAGGGTCCTCCAAGAGAAGAAAATAAAATAAATAAGGTGATTTTCTACAAGACCAAGTCTCGTCTAACTATCATAGGTTAGCAGTAGGTTTATGAGTGGTCAACCCCAGTAAGTTTGTCCTGTTTTTATAACACGCCATATCGGCCCTGGCCGACTAGACGCATGTAGTTTTCACGACACTCTCATGGGGGGTTCTATAAAATGTTGAATAAAGAAAGATGTTTATAGTAAAATGCAACAATCATAAAACTATGCACTAAGCAATTATATCACATATCAATTTGGATCCATGTACCTCTAACAAGCAACACAAGTCACAACATCTCGATAATTAGCACAACCTCACTGTACCTGCATCACCAACGATCCTCCCAACAGCCAAGCTTCATGAACCATCCTGATCCAGACTATTACCTGATTGCTGCCGCAGCACACATGAACTAAACTGCACTGTCCCACTGATATAAAGACCGTAGGCGAGATGACCAATATGAGGGCGGTTGCTCTTCCGCCTGAGTACGGAACATCATGACATGTCATTTTACTGCCAACTACCGCTTATTGCTCGCTTATTAAAATCTCATCCCTAATCGACCCAAACCCATGACCAGCCAGTGAGATGTGTAATAGCAAGATAGAAAGCAAAGTAGAAAAAACTTTCCCAACGGTCAATCGGGTCTCCCTGGTCCGTGGCACGAGCTTCATCCATCCGCGCACATCAGGGTCCCCGCTGAGACTCATACACAAATTACAGTCCGCAGGGGTATCAAA